>NC_069501.1:952659138-952959138 GCF_027579735.1 Bombina bombina | reverse complement strand
CTTCCCCCTCGTTGTCTGGTGATAGTTTCTTTATCGGTACAGATTGACTTTTATTCAATCAATATCAATACAATTGGTACACATCATTCTATTGGGCTCCACATTGGCTTTTGAACATGATGAACAAACAGTTTCCTCTGAAACAGACATGTTTAAACAGACTTAGCAATGAAACTAGCAAGCTTGGAAATCACTTTCAATAAGTTTACAAGCAATATAAAAAACGCTGAAGTGTATTATTAGCAGAGGATTGCACCCATTAGCAAAAGGATGATTAACCCCTCAATACACAAAACGGATAAAACGGATATCAATTAAGATTTAACGCTTTTAATCACAGTCAAGCACACTGTCACAGATCTGCTGTGACTGATTACCTCCCTCACAAATGAATTTTGCAGACCCCTGAGCTCTCTAGAGACGTCCTGGATCAAGGAGGTAGAAGCAGGAAGACTGTGCTAGAATTTTAACTGCGCAACAAGGCGCTAAAACAAGGTCCCTCCCACTCCTATCACAACAGTGGGAGCCCTGATATAACGGTTTCCATGCAGAAAAATATGTTAGCCATGTGGAAAAAAATCATGCCCAAAGAGATTTATCACCAAAGTACCTCACAAAAACAAATAACATGCCAGTAAACGTTTTATTAAAAACAACATTTTCCAATGTCATGCAAAGTTATCACTAAGCCTGCTACCAGTCGCTACCACTGCAGATAAGGCTTAAGTATTATTTCAGTTTTAACAGTATTTTCTCAGTCAAATTCTAGTCCCTAGAAAATAACTCAACTGCGCATACATTTATCAGCCTGATACCAGTTGCCACTACTGCATTTAAGGCTGTACTTACATCATACGGTAACAGCAGTATTTTCTTAGTCAATTCCATTCCCAGAAAATAAAGTACTGCACATACCTCATTTGCGGAGGACCCCGCATGCTATTCCCAGTTTCTGAAGTTACCCCACTCCTCAGAATGTCGAGAACAGCTAGTGGATCTTAGTTACGCCTGCTAAGATCATAGAAAAAAAACGCAGGCAGTTTCTTCTTCCAAATACTGCCTGAGATAGAAAAACAGCACACTCCGGTGCCATTTAAAATAACAAACTTTTGATTGAAGAATAGATAAGTAAAAACTCCAGCTCCTCTCGCGACCTCCTTCTTTGTTGAGGGTTGCAAGAGAATGACTGGGTATGACATGTGAGGGGAGGAGCTATATAGCAGCTCTGCTTGGGTGATCCTCTTGCAACTTCCTGTTGGGAAGGAGAATATATCCCATAAGTAATGGATGACCCGTGGACTGAACACACTTAACAAGAGAAAACTAGGCCCCAATAAAGTTTTATCACCAAAGCATATATAAAAACGCTTAAACATGCCAGCAAACGTTTTTATATTGCAATTTTTTAAGAGTATTACCTCTGAGAGTAAGCATGATACCAGTCGCTATTAAATCACTTCCCTGAGTCAGAAACATCACCCACAGACTGAAGCTTCTGCATATTGTGAGGCAGTATCAGACATGGTTCTTAAAGCGTCAGTATGCTCTGTATTTCGTCTAACCCCAGAGCTATCTCGCTTTCCTCTAAATTCAGGTAGTCTGGCTAATACCGCTGACAGTGTATTATCCATGACTGCCGCCATGTCTTGTAAAGTAAATGCTATGGGCGCCCTAGATGTACTTGGCACCATTTGAGCGTGAGTCCCTTGAGCGGGAGTCAAAGGATCTGACACGTGGGGAGAGTTAGATTCCTCTGGTGATAAATTTTTTAAAGACAGAATATGATCTTTATTGCTTAAAGTGAAATCAGTACATTTGGTACACATTCTAAGAGGGGGTTCCACCATGGCTTTAAAACATAATGAACAAGGAGTTTCCTCTATGTCAGACATGTTTGTACAGACTAGCAATGAGACTAGCAAGCTTGGAAAACACTTTAAATCAAGATAACAAGCAAATATAAAAAATGGTACTGTGCCTTTAAGAGAAACAAATTTTGTCAAAATTTGAAAAACAGTGAAAAAAGGCAGTAAATCAAACAAAATTTTTACAGTGTATGTAATAAGCTAACAGAGCATTGCACCCACTTGAAAATGGATGATTAACCCCTTAGATCAAAAAACGGATAAAAAAAAACGATATAGACGTTTTTTAACAGTCACAACAAACTGCCACAGCTCTGCTGTGGCCCTACCTTCCCCAATAAACGACTTTGGAAAGCCTTTGAGCCCTTTAGAGATGTCCTATAGCATTCAGGGGACTCCTGAGGGAAGCTGGATGTCTCAGTCTGTAATTTTAACTGCGCAAAAAAGCGCTAAATTAGGCCCCTCCCACTCATACTACAACAGTGGAAAGCCTCAGGAAACTGTTTCTAGGCAAAATTTAAGCCAGCCATGTGGAAAAAACATAATTTATGCTTACCTGATAAATTTATTTCTCTTGTAGTGTGTTCAGTCCACGGGTCATCCATTACTTATGGGATATATTCTCCTTCCCAACAGGAAGTTGCAAGAGGATCACCCAAGCAGAGCTGCTATATAGCTCCTCCCCTCACATGTCATATCCAGTCATTCGACCGAAACAAGACGAGAAAGGAGAAACTATAAGGTGCAGTGGTGACTGGAGTTATAATTTTAAAATTTAGAACCTGCCTTAAAAAGACTGGGCGGGCCGTGGACTGAACACACTACAAGAGAAATAAATTTATCAGGTAAGCATAAATTATGTTTTCTCTTGTTAAGTGTGTTCAGTCCACGGGTCATCCATTACTTATGGGATACTCATACCAAAGCTAAGTACACGGATGATGGGAGGGACAAGGCAGGAACATTAAACAGAAGGAACCACTGCCTGTAGAACCTTTCTCCCAAAACCAGCCTCCGAAGAAGCGAAAGTGTCAAATTTGTAAAATTTGGAAAAAGTATGAAGTGAAGACCAAGTTGCAGCCTTGCAAATCTGTTCAACAGAGGCCTCATTCTTAAAGGCCCAGGTGGAAGCCACAGCTCTAGTGGAATGAGCTGTAATTCTTTCAGGAGGCTGCTGTCCAGCAGTCTCATAGGCTAAACGTATTATGCTACGAAGCCAAAAAGAGAGAGAGGTAGCCGAAGCCTTTTGACCTCTCCTCTGTCCAGAGTAAACGACAAACAGAGAAGAAGTTTGTCTAAAATCTTTAGTTGCCTGTAAGTAGAACTTCAGAGCACGGACCACGTCTAGATTATGCAAAAGACGTTCCTTCTTTGAAGAAGGATTAGGACATAATGATGGAACAACAATCTCTTGATTGATATTCCTGTTAGAAACAACCTTAGGTAAAAACCCAGGTTTAGTACGCAGTACTACCTTGTCTGAATGAAAGATCAGATAAGGAGAATCACAATGTAAGGCAGATAACTCAGAGACTCTTCGAGCCGAGGAAATAGCCATCAAAAACAAAACTTTCCAAGATAAAAGCTTAATATCAATGGAATGAAGGGGTTCAAACGGAACACCCTGAAGAACTTTAAGAACCAAGTTTAAGCTCCACGGAGGAGCAACAGCTTTAAACACAGGCTTAATTCTAGCCAAAGCCTGACAAAAGACCTGGACGTCTGGATTCTCTGCCAGACGTTTGTGTAAAAGAATAGACAGAGCTGAAATCTGTCCCTTTAGCGAACTAGCGGATAAACCCTTTTCTAAACCCTCTTGTAGAAAAGCCAATATCCTAGGAATCCTAACCTTACTCCATGAGTAACTCTTGGATTTGCACCAATATAAATATTTACGCCATATCTTATGGTAAATTTTTCTGGTCACAGGTTTCCGAGCCTGTATTAATGTATCAATAACCAAATCCGAAAACCCACGCTTTGATAGAATCAAGCGTTCAATTTCCAGGCAGTCAGCCTCAGAGAAATTAGGTTTGGATGGTTGAAAGGACCCTGAATTAGAAGGTCCTGCCTCAGAGGAAGAGACCATGGTGGACAGGATGACATGTCCACTAGGTCTGCATACCAGGTCCTGCGTGGCCACGCAGGCGCTATCAGAATTACCGATGCCCTCTCCTGTTTGATCCTGGCAATCAGTCGAGGTAGCAACGGAAATGGTGGAAACACATAAGCTATGTTGAAAACCCAAGGGGCTGCTAATGCATCTACCAGCACCGCTCCCGGGTCCCTGGA
Source organism: Bombina bombina (assembly GCF_027579735.1). Taxonomy (NCBI): domain Eukaryota; kingdom Metazoa; phylum Chordata; class Amphibia; order Anura; family Bombinatoridae; genus Bombina; species Bombina bombina. The sequence continues at coordinate 952,954,981 of NC_069501.1, read as the reverse complement.
CCTGGATCCGTAACAAGGAAGCTTCGCGTTCTGGCGAGATGCCATGAGATCCAGATCCGGTTTGCCCCAACGACGAATCAGTTGAGCAAATACTTCCGGGTGAAGTTCCCACTCTCCCGGATGAAAAGTCTGGCGACTTAGGAAATCCGCCTCCCAGTTCTCTACGCCCGGGATGTAAATCGCTGACAGGTGGCAAGAGTGAGACTCTGCCCAGCGAATTATCTTCGAGACTTCCAACATCGCTAGGGAACTCCTGGTTCCCCTTAATGATTGATGTAAGCCACAGTCGTGATATTGTCCTACTGAAATCTGATGAACCTCAGTTTTGCTAACTGAGGCCAAGCTAGAAGAGCATTGAATATTGCTCTTAATTCTAGAATGTTTATTGGAAGGAGTTTCTCCTCCTGAGTCCACGATCCCTGAGCCTTCAGGGAATTCCAGACTGCTCCCCAGCCTAGAAGGCTGGCATCCGTTGTTACAATCGTCCAATCTGGTCTGCGAAAGGTCATTCCTTTGGACAGATGAACCGGTGACAACCACCAGAGAAGAGAATCTCTGGTCTCCTGGTCCAGATTTAGCAAAGGGGACAGATCTGAGTAATCCCCGTTCCATTGACTGAGCATGCATAGTTGCAGCGGTCTGAGATGCAGGCGCGCAAATGGCACTATGTCCATTGCCGCAACCATTAAGCCGATTACCTCCATGCACTGAGCTACTGATGGGCTTGGAACGGAATGAAGGACACGGCAAGCATTGAGAATCTTTGATAACCTGGACTCCGTCAGGTAAATCTTCATCTCTACAGAATCTATAAGAGTCCCTAGAAAAGGAACCCTTGTGAGTGGTAACAGAGAACTCTTTTCCACGTTCACTTTCCACCCATGCGACCTCAGAAATGCTAGAACTATCTCTGTATGAGACTTTGCATTCTGAAAACTTGACGCTTGTATCAGAATGTCGTCTAGGTACGGAGCCACCGCTAGGCCTCGTGGTCTTAGTACCGCCAGAAGTGAGCCCAGAACCTTCGTAAAAATTCTCCGGGCCGTGGCTAACCCGAAGGGAAGAGCCACAAACTGGTAATGCCTGTCTAGAAAGGCAAACCTTAGGTACCGATAATGATCTTTGTGAATCGGTATATGAAGGTAAGCATCCTTTAAGTCCACTGTGGTCATATATTGACCCTCTTGGATCATGGGTAGGATGGTTCGAATGGTTTCCATCTTGAACGATGGTACCCTTAGGAATTTGTTTAAGATCTTTAAGTCCAAGATTGGTCTGAAGGTTCCCTCTTTTTTGGGAACCACAAATAGATTTGAGTAAAATCCTTGTCCCTGTTCCGATCGCGGAACTGAGTGGATCACTCTCATGATTAAGAGGTCTTGTACACATTGTAGAAATGCCTCTCTCTTTACTAGGTTTGTTGATAACCTTGAAAGATGGAACCTCCCTTGTGGAGGAGAGGTTTTGAAATCCAGAAGGTATCCCTGAGATATAATCTTTAGCGTCCAGGGATCCTGCACATCTCTTGCCCAAGCCTGGGCGAAGAGAGAAAGTCTGCCCCCCACTAAATCCGTCTCCAGATAGGGGGCCCTGTCTTCATGCTGTCTTAGGGGCGGGAGTAGGCTTTCTGGCCTGCTTGCCCTTGTTCCATGACTGGTTGCCTTTCCAACCCTGTCTGTAACGAGCAGTAGTTCCTTCCTGTTTTGGAGCGGAGGAAGTCGATGCTGCTCCTGCCTTGAAGTTACGAAAGGCACGAAAATTAGACTGTTTGGCCTTTGGTTTGGCCCTGTCCTGAGGAAGGGCGTGGCCCTTACCTCCCGTAATGTCAGCAATAATTTCCTTCAAGCCGGGCCCGAATAAGGTCTGCCCTTTGAAAGGAATGTTAGACTTGGAAGTTACATCCGCTGACCAGGATTTAAGCCAGAGCGCTCTGCGCGCCTGCATGGCGAATCCGGAATTTTTAGTTTGGTTAGATGTACTACGGCATCTGAAACAAACGCATTAGCTTGCTTAAGGGTTCTAACTTTGCTCAAAGCCTCATCCAATGGCTCTGTGCGAATCGCCTCTTCCAGAGACTCAAACCAGAATGCTCTTGCAGCCGTTACAGGCGCAATGCATGCAAGAGGCTGCAATATAAAACCCTGTTGAACAAACATTTTCTTAAGATAACCCTCTAATTTTTTATCCATTGGATCTGAGAAAGCACAGCTATCCTCCACCGGGATAGTGGTACGCTTGGCTAACGTAGAAACTGCTCCCTCCACCTTAGGGACCGTCTGCCATAAGTCTCGTGTGGTGGCGTCTATAGGGAACATTTTTCTAAATATCGGGGGAGGGGAAAAAGGCACACCGGGTCTATCCCACTCCTTACTAATAATTTCTGTAAGTCTTTTTGGTATAGGAAAGACGTCAGTACACACCGGTACCGCATAGTATCTATCCAACCTACACAATTTCTCTGGAATTGCCACCGTGTCGCAATCATTCAGAGCCGCTAATACCTCCCCTAGTAACACACGGAGGTTCTCAAGCTTAAATTTAAAATTAGAAAATTCTGAATCCGGTCTCCCCGGATCAGAACCGTCACCGACAGAATGAAGCTCACCGTCCTCATGTTCTGCAAATTGTGACGCAGTATCAGACATGGCTCTCGTGTCATCAGCGCGCTCTGTCCTTAACCCAGAGCTATCGCGTTTGCCCCTTAATTCGGGCATATTATATAATACTTCTTTCATAACATTAGCCATATCATGTAAAGTGATTTGTAAGGGCCTAGATGTACTTGGCGTCTCAATCCTACGCATCTCCCGAGCGGGAGACGCAGGTACTGACACGTGAGGAGAGTTAGGCGGCATAACTTCCCCCTCGTTGTCTGGTGATAGTTTCTTTATCGGTACAGATTGACTTTTATTCAATCAATATCAATACAATTGGTACACATCATTCTATTGGGCTCCACATTGGCTTTTGAACATGATGAACAAACAGTTTCCTCTGAAACAGACATGTTTAAACAGACTTAGCAATGAAACTAGCAAGCTTGGAAATCACTTTCAATAAGTTTACAAGCAATATAAAAAACGCTGAAGTGTATTATTAGCAGAGGATTGCACCCATTAGCAAAAGGATGATTAACCCCTCAATACACAAAACGGATAAAACGGATATCAATTAAGATTTAACGCTTTTAATCACAGTCAAGCACACTGTCACAGATCTGCTGTGACTGATTACCTCCCTCACAAATGAATTTTGCAGACCCCTGAGCTCTCTAGAGACGTCCTGGATCAAGGAGGTAGAAGCAGGAAGACTGTGCTAGAATTTTAACTGCGCAACAAGGCGCTAAAACAAGGTCCCTCCCACTCCTATCACAACAGTGGGAGCCCTGATATAACGGTTTCCATGCAGAAAAATATGTTAGCCATGTGGAAAAAAATCATGCCCAAAGAGATTTATCACCAAAGTACCTCACAAAAACAAATAACATGCCAGTAAACGTTTTATTAAAAACAACATTTTCCAATGTCATGCAAAGTTATCACTAAGCCTGCTACCAGTCGCTACCACTGCAGATAAGGCTTAAGTATTATTTCAGTTTTAACAGTATTTTCTCAGTCAAATTCTAGTCCCTAGAAAATAACTCAACTGCGCATACATTTATCAGCCTGATACCAGTTGCCACTACTGCATTTAAGGCTGTACTTACATCATACGGTAACAGCAGTATTTTCTTAGTCAATTCCATTCCCAGAAAATAAAGTACTGCACATACCTCATTTGCGGAGGACCCCGCATGCTATTCCCAGTTTCTGAAGTTACCCCACTCCTCAGAATGTCGAGAACAGCTAGTGGATCTTAGTTACGCCTGCTAAGATCATAGAAAAAAAACGCAGGCAGTTTCTTCTTCCAAATACTGCCTGAGATAGAAAAACAGCACACTCCGGTGCCATTTAAAATAACAAACTTTTGATTGAAGAATAGATAAGTAAAAACTCCAGCTCCTCTCGCGACCTCCTTCTTTGTTGAGGGTTGCAAGAGAATGACTGGGTATGACATGTGAGGGGAGGAGCTATATAGCAGCTCTGCTTGGGTGATCCTCTTGCAACTTCCTGTTGGGAAGGAGAATATATCCCATAAGTAATGGATGACCCGTGGACTGAACACACTTAACAAGAGAAAACTAGGCCCCAATAAAGTTTTATCACCAAAGCATATATAAAAACGCTTAAACATGCCAGCAAATGTTTTTATATTGCAATTTTTTAAGAGTATTACCTCTGAGAGTAAGCATGATACCAGTCGCTATTAAATCACTGTATCCAGGCTTAACTTACTTTAATCCGGTATCAGCAGCATTTTCTAGCATTTATATCTCTAGAAAAAATTGTAACTGCACATACCTCATAGCAGGGTAACCTGCACGCCATTCTCCCGCTGAAGTTACCTCTCTCCTCAGACATATGTGAGAACAGCAATGGATCTTAGTTACAACCTGCTAAGATCATAGAAAACACATGCAGATTCTTCTTCTATTTACTGCCTGGGATAAAATAGTACAACTCCGGTACCATTTAAAAATAACAAACTTTTGATTGAAGAAAATAAACTAACTATATTTCACCACTCTCTCTTACTATCTCCATGATTGTTGAGAGTTGCAAGAGAATGACTGGATATGGCAGTTAGGGGAGGAGCTATATAACAGCTCTGCTGTGGGTGTCCTCTTGCAACTTCCTGTTGGGAATGAGAATATCCCACAAGTAATGGATGATCCGTGGACTGGATACACCTTACAAGAGAAAGAACAACTATCCTCTATGGGAATAGTAGTCCTCTTGGCTAAAGTGGAGATCACTCCTTCTACCTTAGGAACCATCTGCCATGACTCCTTAATAGAATCCGCTATAGGAAACATCTTCTTAAAAATAGGAGAGGAAGAAAAGGGAATACCAGGTCATTTCCATTCTCGAGCAAAATCTCTGCAGCACGGTCAGGAACCGGAAAAACCTCCACTGTGGAGGGAACATCAAAGTATTTGCTCAATTTACTAGACTTGTTGTGTCGGAGTCGTCCAAAGTAGCCAAAACCTCCTTACGTAATAAGCGAAGGTGTTCTAGCTTAAATCTGAAGGATACCACTTCAGCATCAGAAGAAGGAAATACACTGTCTGAGTCTGAGATTTTCCCCTCAGATGCTAACGACATGTCTTCTTCCTCAGGCTTATAGGAAGGGACACTCTGGATAGCCAGAACTTGATCAGAAACCTATTTCCTTAAATTTCCTTTTACGCCTTCCCTGCAACATGGGGAAAGCTGACAAGGCCTCAGATACTGCAAGGGATACCTGGGAAGCAATGTCTTGTAGAGAAAATCCTACAGGATTGCAAGAGGAAACACAGGGCACTGTATGTGGAGACTGAAAAAGCTGGGACACTTGAGGAGAAAGCTGCGGCATATCTGCAACAGGAGACACCTGAACAGCATTTGCCTGGGATAATGGTGGCTCATGGTCAAATATTTTATCTCTATAACTTAAAGTTCTCTCAATGCATGAGGAACAAAAAGGAACTGGGGGTTCCACCTGAGCATCAAAACATAACTGAGAAGCAGCAACTTTGCCTGGGATAATGGTTTGAAAAGCCTCTTGATCCATCTTATGTAATAAATAAGGATAAAGTGTAAAAATTCTTTATTTGAAAATAAAAAATAAATGTGTACTGTGTCTTTAAATAGAAATGTGTGTTAGCGCAACAAACCAAATAGACCTCAGGCTACCTATACACCTCAGTAGCTTTACTGAGGTGCCTACCTGTCCTGCAGCTCACAGAGTGACTTCCCTCACAGAAGAAACAATCCCCTTTTCAAATACAGAGTGGTTACAGAGCCCTAACTGCCAAAAAAACGGCTTACAACAGTAATCTCCATGACGAAAAGTTAAAGTATAAAAACTACTATAACACACTGAGCCACCATAAATCACCTCAAAGTCTCAATGCCCAAACTGCCTAAAAGAAACCCCAAACATGAAGGTTTAATAAAGTCCCATATTACATAAGACAGCTTTTAGCTGTAACAAGTGCCAGCAATCTCCTTGCAAAAGAAAATTAAAATGGCACTTACCTGAAAGTGCTGTCCGGCAGCAGGACAGCTCACCTGGTTTGAGAGGGTGCAGCACCTCACATGGACCTGTGAAGAGAGAAAAACTGAGTAAACCTACTCAGGTTTTCTAGTTAGGGCAGCAGATTCTTGAGAAAAAGTTCTCAAGTGCTCCAAAGCCACCACTGCCCTACTGAAGAGACTGATGTGGACTAGGCTAGACTCCAGAAAGTAACAGAGTAAGCTTACTCTGATAAAAAAAAAAAAAAAATCTTGATTGAAGAAAACTTCTCATCAGACACCTAAACTTCACCTCCTCCTTGAACTACAGGCAAAGAGAATGACTGGGTAATTGTGGGTAGGGGAGTGATATTTAACCGCTTTGCTGTGGTGTTCTTTGCCTCCTCCTGCTGGCCAGGAGTGATATTCCCATCAGTAATTCATGATGATCCATGGACTCACTGCGTCATTAGAAAGAAACACAAAACTCCCATCAAACACAATATAACAAGTATATGTGTTAACTGTCTATATAATGAACGGATATGTCTGTGAAATACTGTGTCAACTAGCTATGAAGCACATGGAATCTGTACCGGCTAATAGCCTGTGGGCTATGTGAGTGTATCAATGTAAGAGCAACAAAAAAGGGGCAGGCACTCCAGGATTCAGTTATGAAATCTTTACTTCATGAACAGGCAGCAGTATGAGCAACGTTTCAGGGTTCACACCCTCTCCTCAAGCTCAAACTTTATGAATGTAGGAAGTAACATAAATGGATCCACTATATTGTGCTTACCGAGCTGCAGAATTCTGCTGCCAGCAGAGAGTCTATACAGTGCTGGGCAAGCAACAACAGAGGATATGTCAGAGGAGTACAATGACGAAACAGCAGTAGGAGGCTAAGGGACAAGTCCCCATGACACCTGTGGCAGACTGATCGAACAGATGGAGGCTAAGGGACAAGTCCCCGCAAACCTCCCAGAGGGTGTTTTTCTGTTACTGCCCAGTACTTCAAGCTCCCCTCACTTTTTTCCTGGCTCTGTGAGGGGAAAATGGGTCTCACATAGGTCTGAAAAACCCTTTCAATGAGGCATCTTGAGCATCTCTATTCCTCACCTGCCTCCTGTGGAGGCAAAGATAAGACTAGGATACCAGAGAGGTGAGGGGAATAAAAATCGTGAAATTTTGGGTGTCTTTGCCTCCTCCTACTGGCTAGGATTTGAATCCCACAGGAAATGACTTGTGGACTCTCACCACCTAATGAAATAAATAATTTTCTGGACAAAGTTCTTTCATTCCTCTTGATGATGAATTAGTAAGTAAACTGTTCTTTTGGCATAATTGATTTTTGGCATTTCTAAACATGAAAGAAAAAAAAGCACAATGACCTCTCTCTTTCCTCACGTATTAGTCTTCACTGTTAATCCACTTTCCTCAGCAATTTTAGTACTACTTTTACTTGTTATGTCTATCTCCCACCATCTTGCTCTTAAGTTTCCATTCCTTACCTCAGTCCCCTACTTCTTATATCAGCTTCCTATATAAATACCATAAAGGTTATGGCAGAAGTAACACACAGATATATTCATGTCTTCCCAGATGCACATACCCTTGCAAGAAATAATACAGGCTTGCAATTGTTCACACCCAGGCAGCCATATTTTCTGGAATCAACAATTAAAAAGGTAGCACAAATCTGTACCCGCTTGTTGTAGAACTTTATTGTACTCAATGGAAAAAACAAAGCAAAGGTAGCAACATACACAAAAAAAGTATCTATGTTAGTTTTATGGTATGAATTCTTCATCAGAGCACCCACAGTGAAATAACGATACATGTAGCTTAAAAGGGTACAGTTTCATATATATTTTTATATATGTATGTATGTGTGTGTATGTATATATATCTTAAGACCGCTGCAGATACGATCGGGTTGATCGGGTTGATTGACGCCCCCTGCTAGCGGCCATTTGGCTGCAAATCTGCAGGGGGCAGCATTGCACAAGCAGTTCACCAGAACTGCTTGTGCAATGATAAATGCAGACAGCGTATGCTGTCGGCATTCAGCGATGTCTGTCGGACATAATCCGCTGAGCAGACCATGTAGGAAAGACCTTTGTTAAATCAGCCCCATAGTGTTTCCATTCACTTATTAATTCCTTTCTATGAATATTTTCTAATTGTACAGTAACCTTTTTGAGAAATAGTGCCCTAAACCAGGGATCGACAAATCTGTTTAAAATTTAGGTGCCAGTAAGAATATTTAGGGGCCAGAAATGCTTTTAAAGAGACAATAAAAACACAAATTGTAAACTGCATGATTATTTAATTTTGCAATGAAAACTGCAGCTTTATTTTGTCAAATGTGCATATTGCTTTAAGTTTTTTTCTTTCCACTGATTTCCCTGCACCCTAGAATTAAATAACCCTAGCTAACCAATCAAAAATGAATACACAGATATAGCATGAATTCTGCTTATGTACAGTTAATGAAAGAGACTGGGGTAGCCTACCGTATTCTCTTACCTTAAGGTGCCCACTGTACTCACACCCAAGTTCAAACCCTAGTTTTCTTCCCTTCCCTTGATTATGCTTCTATTTGATGTTGTTGTCTTGCATTTAGCACTAATTCTTAGTCTAAAAGAAGCCTTAAACCCTTTTTATTTCAGGTCCTCCAAACATTCTCCATTATGCAAAGTAGGCAGCGTGTTTGATTTTTTCTTCCCAAATTCCTTTAAAGAGTAAATATGTTAATTTATGATTTAATTACCTTACATAAGCCTCAATCACAATCTATCAGGAGCTGTGTTTTTGGCTCTTTATCAGACTAAAAAGGCTACTTTTTTATTCTGTATGATCACAATAGCACATTTTTGTCTTATTCTCACATTCGCAAATGGGTTTTCAGATCCTAGAAGCGGTCTATTTTTTTTTTTAGACCATTTTGACTTTTTGCACCTCAAGGCACTTATTAAGTCCTCAGAAGGGCTTTTCAGACACCTGTTAGACTTGCACATATTTTAAACACTCTGAAATTTTAAGTGCTTTACATAGAAATTGACAGTCGACATTCCCCCAGCCCTATTTCAATGCTTCATTGAGAATGATTACTTTTTGTGTTTGGTAATACATTGTGAGAGTTGCAAATAACTTTACCAATTAATAAAGACATTATGTCCCAAGTCTTGTGCAATTTTACTTTTCCCTTTGAAAAATATGGAATAAGATGGTATCATCCTATATAAAATATTTTGCTCCAATGGGGCTATATTCAAGCCTACAGTATAAAATGATCTGTCTAGCAATGGAGCCAGTGGAGAGGGAATTGTTGAGATATTTTCTGTTTTAATTAGAAGGTTTTCCAAAACTTTAAAAGTTTATTTTGTTAAATATACAAAAAGAAAATTATTAACCTGTTAAAACACAAACAATAATAAATCAAACAAAAAACAATGTGTTAGTGCAAAAAGGATAAGTCCTAAAAAGTCAATTGGAGACTAAATCCCAACTCCAAATGTGCATAAGTGATCCCAGGGATTCCTTCTTTGTGGAAATGAATGCTGCAGTCGAACTCCAAGGGTTAACCTCAAATAAAACAGATCAGTGCTGCCAATGGTGAAGTCCTGTGAGACTACAGGGTTAATTCACATGTAAGTTGTATACTCACATACTGTACAGCTTCACATCAAACTCTAGATATAAAAGCAATGGGAGACTCCAGCAGGAGCAGATAGAAGTGAACTCAGATGAATGTTAAAACAATGTATTGTTTTTACAATAAAGCCAAGCGACTTTTTGGTGAAACGATTGTTGGATTTTGAGCATGTGATGTCACGTTGTGGGCGGAGACCAACCTTCTGAACTGCAAACCATAATCATAGACATTGTTTACAATATACAGTCTGTGTAATATACGGATGTTCAAGCTGTGGTTGTTCTCTGTAAACTCCTGTGACTTTAACACGGTTTAATAAATTGTTTTAACATTCATCTGAGTTCACTTCTATCTGCTCCTGCTGGAGTCTCCCATTGCTTTTATATCTAGAGCTTGATGTGAAGCTGTGCAGTATGTGAGTATACAACTTACATGTGAATTAACCCTGTAGTCTCACAGGACTTCACCATTGGCAGCACTGATCTGTTTTATTTGAGGTTAACCCTTGGAGTTCAACTGCAGCATTAATTTCCACGGAGAAGTAATCCCTGGGATCACTTATGCACATTTGGCAATGGGATTTAATCTCCAATTAACTTTTTTGGACATATCCTTTTTGCACTAACACATTGTTTTCTGTTTTAGTTTGCTAAATATGATTGTTAACTCCTAAGGATCTATATGATCTTATGATCCAGCAGGAGTTCAGTTATAGCTCTAAACTACAAGAGTAAGCTTCTTATGATATGTTGTTTGAATCTGTACGGAACTTAACTATATGAGTTTCTTCTCTGAGGTTTTCTAAATGCAAATCTGGAGATATAAAAAGGACTATATCCTTTGTTACTGGGTCTATATAGTGTAGGTTTAGCCACTTCGGTATACAATATAATCATATTTATTACTTTCTGTATGTTTGTTAAATACGTAATGGAATTGGTAAAGTTTGCCGTACATATAGTATACAAGGTTATATTGTCATTTTGACAGCATATATTTGGCTGAGCCAGTATAGTTTGTTTCTCTCCATGAGTGCAATTTTATTTGTATATTTTTTAATAAAGTTTTTTAATTTCTTAAAAATTGTAAAAAAGCTATTCCTATATATCTATATATGTCTATACCTATATATAATCATGTATATACACAGGTATAAATATATATTGTACTAAATATCAATATATTCTGTTATATACATATATCTGACAATTTTTTGTACAATATATATGTATACCTATATATATATATATATATATATATATATATATATATATATATATATATATATATTATATTTAGGAATAGACATTTACAGATATATATAGGAATATCTATTTAGAAATACATAGAACATATTCTGCTATGTGCAGAACATTGGAATGTTAAATATTTACAGTAAGTACACACTATAACACTTTATTAAATTTGAATATTGCATATGCTTTTTCATGTTTTCATCTACTTTGAAGCCTGGCTTCCACACTTTCTCTCTTGTAATGTCCAGTCTCTCATCTTAGGGAACTTCAATGTACCGTTGGCAATCCTAACATGCCTGCTGTCTCTAAACTTCTATCCCTTACCACATCTTTTGTCCTGTCCCAGTGGACATCTCTAACCCACTGTGAAGGCAACTCATTTGACCTGGTATCCACCAATCTCTGTGCCATTTCCAACTTCTCTAACTTCCCCTTTCCTCTCTCTGACCACCATCTACTAACTTTTTCTTGTACTCTTTGCAAGCCCCCAAAAAACTGCTACCTTACAGGAATTTAAATGACTCCACTCAACTGAATATTCTACTATTCAACATTTCATCCCTCTCTTGCTCAAACCATGTGGCCTTATAGTATAGTTCAACACTAACTAAATGCATCCTTAAGTCATACAACTCTGCCCTCAGCCTGGCCAAACACGTCTATGGGGCATATGTATCAAGCTCCGTATGGAGCTTAATGCCCTGTGTTTCTGGCGAGCCTGCAGGCTCGCCAGAAACAGCAGTTATGAAGCAGCGGTCACAAAGACCGCTGCTCCACAACCTGTCCGCCTGCTCTGAGCAGGCGGACAGACATAGGCGGAAATCAACCCGATTGATTACGATCGGGTTGATTGACATCCCCCTGCTGGCGGCCTATTGGCCGCGAGTCTGCAGGGGGCGGCGTTGCACCAGCAGCTCTTGTGCGTATTGCTCGCCGTATTCAGCGAGATCTGTCAGACCTTCATAACTAGAGGCCTATTTCTCTTCCCTAGTGTTAATTCATGCATCCAACCCCAGAAAGTTGTTCTCAACCTTTAACTCATTTCTACGTCCGCATGCACCTCCACCCACTACCAAACTTACTACTCAGATTATTGCTGATCACGTCAAAAATAAAATTGACACCATTAGAAAAGACATCTACACCACACACCCCTTAAACCCACCCCTATTAACAAAACTTTCTGCTACTTTCCACCTGTAACAGAGGAAGAAGTCTCCGTACTCCTATCTTCGGCTCATCTCACAACCTGCCCACTTGGTCCTATTCCTTCACAACTTCTTCCCTCTCTCTGTTTCACTAACCCCTACCCTAACTCACCTCTTTAACCAGTCTCTAACCGCTGGCACATTTCCTGATACATTCAAGTATGCGTCAATCACACCCACCCTCACTTGACCCGTCCAACCCTTCTAACAATCGACCGGTCTCCTTACTTTACCCTTTTGCTGCCAAATTGTTGGAATAACTGGTCTATAATCTCCTAACACAATTTCTCAAAACTAACTCCTTAATTGATTTTTATTATTATCATTTATTTGTATAGTGCCGCCAAATTCCGTAGCGCTGGGTACAGTGATACAATGACAAGGATTTGTGATAAAATACAAAACATAACAAAACTAAACAAATCTAGTACAGGAGGAAGAGGGCCCTGCTCCGGAGAGCTCACAGTCTATAGGTTTAGGGTGCAGAGACATAAGGCTTGATTCACTACAATCTGGTTTCCACCCTAAACACTCAACAGAAATCACTCTCACTAAAGTAACAAATTACCTGTTATCAGCTAAAGCAAAGGGCCACTACTCCTAATTCTTCTTGACCTATCCGCTGCTTTCGACATAGTTGACCATCCTCTCCTCCTAAAGATCCTACATTCATTTGGCATCCGAAACACAGCTCTCTCTTAGTCTGCTTAATATCTTTTAAACCACTCATTTTCAGTTTCCTTTAACAGCGTATCTTCTGCTCCTTTGCCTCTCTCAGTTGGAGTACGGCAAGGCTCTGTCTTGGGTTCCTTGCTTCTCTCTCTCTCTATACATTCTCCCTTGGAAAACATATATACTCCTTTGGGTTCTAGTACTACTTATATGCTGAGGATACCCAAAACTATCTTTCCTCTCCTTATATCTCTCCCACTTTACTTAACCCGATTTCCAACTGTCTCTCTGCAATATCCTCTTGGATGTCCTCACACTACCTCCAACTCAATCTGTCCAAAACTTAGCTGCTTCTTATCCCCCCCTCTTCGAGATATTCAACACCTGACATTTCTCTGACAGTCAAAGACTCTATTCTCAATACTTTACCCTTTGGGTCACACTAGACTCAGAACTCACATTCACCTCACATATACAAGCACTTATCAAATCCTGCCATGCACACCTACTCATTATTTCCAGAATCCGTCCCTTCATTACTCAAAAAACTACAAAAATACCAATTAATTCTCTCTTTTTGTCATGCATTGACTATTGCAATCTACTTTTAAATGGCATTCCAAAACACTGCCTCTCCTCCCTCCAATCTATTATGAATGATTCAGCTAGACTCATCCACCTAAGTCGCAGATCTACATCAGCTGCTCCGCTCTGCCAATCTCTACACTTGTTCCCCATACACTCCAGAATACAATTTAAAGTATTAACCCTAACTTACAAAGCACTCAACAGCCTCACTCCCAACTATATTTCCTCTCTCATCTCCAAATATTCCCCAACCTGTCCTCTTCGATCAACCTCTGATCTACGTCTCTCCACTCCTATCATCTCTACATCCCACTCCTACCTCCAAGACTTCTCATGTGCTGCTCCTGTCCACTGTAACTCTCTACCCCACTCCATAAGACTGTCTCCAACCCTGTATAGCTTCAGATGCACCTTGAAAACAAACCTTTACAGAGAGGCTTACCATCTCTCCTCTGTTTTTCATCCTACCCAAAACAATTATTGAACTGCCTGACTCACTGTTGCAACTACAATCCATTTGACAAGCTACTCCAAATCTTATGTCTCTGTACTTTCAACCTGTACACTGTAAGCTCTCCGGATCAGGGCCCTCTTCCTCCAGTAGAAGATTTATTCTGTTATGTTTTGTATTTTATCACAAATTCCTGTCATGGTATACCTCTATCTCTGTACCCGGCGCTACGGAATATTGCGGCGCTATACAAATAAATAATAATAAATAGATTATGTCAAACTAATCTAATTAGATTCTACGAGGAAGTAAAAAACATAATTTATGCTTACCTGATAAATTTATTTCTCTTGTGATGTATCGAGTCCACGGATTCATCCATACTTGTGGGATATTCTCCTTCCCTACAGGAACTGGCAAAGAGAGCACCCACAGCAGCGCTGTCTATATAGCTCCTCCCTTAGCTCCACCCCCCAGTCATTCGACCGAAGGCTAGGAAGAAAAAGGAGAAACTATAGGGTGCAGAGGTGACTGAAGTTTTTTAAATAAAAATATATTGCCTGTCTTAAATAAACAGGACGGGCCGTGGACTCGATACATCACAAGATGCTGTGGCGCCTACCTGCCCTTTAGGAACGATTTGTGGGGGGAAAAAATTCTTTAAAGCCCTCAAACACAGTAGGATCCTCTGGAGAAGCAGCTGGATGTCTCTGAGGAAAAGAAACTGCACAACTGAGGCGCGAAAATAGGCCCCTCCCACCTCACTCGATGTTATGGGGCCTAAAAGAAACACAACAGAGTGTTTCTCAAACTAGCCATGTGGGTTAATAACCCTTAAACAAGCCACAATGACCCCTTAAAGTCCCTCAAAAAACGTTATATTTGCAATAAAAAAAACGTTTTTTCCTATCAGTGTCACCAGTAACTAATGAGCCCTTTATGCAAGCTGGGATTCCTACTAAGTATCTGAATACAGCTTACCCTTCCCTCATGGGGATATTGCCAGCCTTTTCTAGAATTATCACAGTCTGTCTAGAAAAAAATAGACTGAACATACCTCAATGCAGTTTAGCCTGCAAACCATTCCCCCAACTGAAGTTTTCCTGTACTCTTCAGCCCTTGTGAGAACAGCAGTGGATCTTAGTTACAAAGTGCTAAGATCATCATCCTCCTTGCAGAAATCTTCATCCCTTTTCTGCCAGAGAGTAAATAGTACACACCGGTACCATTTAAAATAACAAACTTTTGCTTGAGAAAATAAAAACTAACATTTTTATCACCACACTCACTTTACCCTTCCTAGTACTTAGAGTAGGCAAAGAGAATGACTGGGGGGTGGAGCTAAGGGAGGAGCTATATAGACAGCTCTGCTGTGGGTGCTCTCTTTGCCACTTCCTGTAGGGAAGGAGAATATCCCACAAGTATGGATGAATCCGTGGACTCGATACATCTTACAAGAGAAATATAGATAAAGGGGAATCAGTTGATGTGATATACTTGGCTTTTGCAAAAGCTTTCAATACAGTGCCACATGGAGGTTAATGTACAACATTCAGGGACTGGGAATAGCTGAAAATGTTAGCTCATGAATAAATAATTGGATAAAAGACAGGGAGCAACAAGTAGTAGTAAACGAATCATACTCAGATTGGACAAAGGTAATTAGTGGTGTCCCCCCATCTGTACTTGGCCCTGACTCACAATGACGAATCTGGCTTTCTCCAATCGTTGCGTTGCCCCACGAGCTGGATGCCAAAGGGGACACGCAAGGATTGGAGGAACCCGGATTCGTCATCCATCTGCTAACTACAGCAGGAGCTACAGACGGAGGATCGCCGGTCTGCTTTTCATAAAGAAAAGGTAAGTATTTAAAAAATTAAGCTTCAATATAAAGTTTAATGAATGAAAGTGCCCCTGTTTTTAAGAGTATTTTTAGATACTGGGCACTTATTCATTAAACTTTACATTCACTTTAAAGGGACAATCTACACAAAAAATTGTTAAATGCCTTTACTACCCATTCCCCAGCTTTGCACAACCAACATTGTTAGATTAATATACTTTATAACATTTAAACCTCTAAATGTCTGCCTGTTTCAAAGGCTCTATTGAGAGCCTCTTAATCAATTGCTTTTGTATTTGCTTTTCATAATAGGAGACTGATAGTTCATGTGGGCCATATAGATAACAATGTGTTCACGCCCGGGAAGATATTTAAGATTTAGCACAACACAGTACTAAATGCAACTCAATAGATTTAAAATAGTCACAGTCATGTGATCAGGGGCTGTCAGAAGATGCTTAGATACAAGGTAATCACAGAGGTAAAAGGTATATTAATATAAATGTGTTGGTTGTGCAAAACTGTGGAATGGGTAATAAAGTGATTATCTATCTTTTAAAACAATAACAATTCTATTGCAGACTGTCTCTTTAACTGAAATTGTAAATACAAACTTGTGTAAGGTCATTAGGTCAGTGCAGGATAAAATTGCTTTACTAGGGGATCTACAAAAATTAGAAGAATGGGCAGGTAAATGGAAAATGATATTTAATACTGGAAAATTCAAGGTTTTACATTTTGGAAGAAACAATAAGCAGGCAACCTATTATTTAAATGGTACTAGACTTAGCAAAACCGAGGAGGATAGGGATTTGGGAGTATTTATATATAACAAGCTAAAGATGGGTGCACAATGCAGGGCAGTGGCTTATAAGGTTAATAAGATACCAGAATGTATTTAAAAAGGCATTGGTGCAAGGGAGGAAAGCATAATTCTGTGACTATATAAATCCCTGGTAAGACTTTTGAGTATGGAGTGCAGTTCTGGGGGCCAATCTCTAACAAATACATTTCAGAGAATTTAAGCTATGGGGAGAGATTAGCCAAACTGGGTCTGTTTTCTCTAGAAAAAAGGGCACTTGAGAGGTGACATGATACTTTATATAAATATATTCAAGGCCCATATACAGATATTACATACGCTGTGTTTATTCCTAGAAAATTGTTTGTGACAAGGGGTCACAATTTAAGGCTGTTGGAAAGGAGATTACATCTTCAGCAATATAAACATTTATTTACTGTAAGAGCAATCAAATTGTGAAACTCATTACCTAAGGAGGTAGTAAATGCCAATGCCTTAGATACATTTAAAAATGGTTTAGATATATTTCTGGCTAGAAACAGAATTCAGGGATATGATTGCTTGTGTTAAATAGGTCACATTTTTAATGGGATAGCTCAACTGGTGCTTTAATTGTAAGTATATTGCTATAGATATATAGGTATAGATATGTATTTTACATTAACATTATCAGATATATATATAGAAATTTATATTTATTAATAAAAAGTACATTATGTTCTATGTGAAGAACATAGGAATGTAAAAAAATGCTTACCATGCATCAGGGTTTGCAATTTAGGACTAATGTGGTCGGGTTGGCGCACATGAAGAATTGCTAACTTCAATGCGCATTCTTGAAATATGAAAAAAATATAATACAAATTATTAAACATACTGTAAAATATTCTAAATAATCCATAGAATATATCTATATTTTTTTACAGTACGTACAAACCTTATACCATATATCTTACTTACTGTACTTTTAAGTGTATTTATGTTGTTTGGTACAACTTTTTTTTTTCTTCCCCTACCCTTCATGCTAACCTGACAAGCGTAAATCTTGATAGCTATTGGGTGAACGCATTTACTTTATGCTCATAATACGTGCGCTATTTCCGTTGTGCTCTAAAACAGATAAAATCCCAATATCGCTTGTGTGCAAAAGTTAGCACACCACTCGTAATCTAGCCTTTAGTTAGTGGCAGCTAAAATGTTTAATATCAACATTTAAAAGGGATATCGGACTAAAGTTAACTGGGTTAAAAGGAGCTTTTCCAGGTTTTCGGATGACAGAAATATGGGCCTCTACCATATTTTGTGGAAAACAAACTCTATCACCTAGCGCGGCATATAGAGTGTGTAGGTGAGGGACCAGAATATCACAAAATAGTTTATAATATTTAATAGTTAAAGGGACAGTATAGTCAAAATTAAACTTTCATGATTTAGGTAGGGCATGTAATTTTAAACAACTTTCCAATTTGCTTTTATTATCAAAATTGCTTTGCTCTCTTGGAGGCCTATTTATGTAAGGTCTTGCGGACCTGATCCGACAGTGCGGATCAGGTCCGCAAGACCTCGCTGAATACGGTGAGCAATACGCTCTCCATATTCAGCATTGCACCAGCAGCTCACAAGAGCTGCTGGTGCAACACCTCCCCCTGCTGACTCGTGGCCAATTGGCAGCCAGCAGGGAGGTGTCAATCAAACCAATCGTATTCGATCAGGTTGAATTGCGGCGATTCCTGTCCGCCTCATCAGAGCAGGCGGACAGGGTTATGAGCAGCGGACTGTAGACCGCTGCTTCATAACTGCTGTTTCTGGCGAGTCTGAAGACCCGCCAGAAACACGGCCCTTCAAGCTCTATACGGAGCTTGATATATGGGCCTCTTGATATTCTTTGTAGAAAGCTAAACCTAGGTAGGCTCATATGCTAAGTTCTAATTTCTATTGAGGGTGAAATAACGCAAATTTAGTTGCGTTTGTTTCGCACCCTCTATAGCGCAAAACTTGTAATCAAGGTGTTTGTTTTTTTATTTTGAGCTGCATGAGTAGTGCAATATGATTGGATGGTGTAAAGCTCAGTATACTTGGAAGCAAAATCTGATAGGCCCAACCATTATTTTGCGTGGCATAATAACGTCAAAGGAGACACCGCCTCTCACAGTTCAATATCTTTGAGGAAGCGCCAGAACAGCGTGAAACACTCCAGATTACACAGCTGTGGTTCCATTTGTACCTAATGTATGCCCGGAGAACTGTTGGTTCTAATGAAGACAATACATTCTGACAGTTGACAGTGCTCTGTTGTTGTGCGAAGCATCACAACCCGGATTTCAACCCCTGGTGCATTTTTGTCTATGCATACATTGTTATACCGCTGTGTAGTGTGTTTGACACAGTATGTAATAGAAAGGCTGCTGGTAACGCAGCCGTCACGTAAGGTGGATGTTGTTTTCGGCTTGAGTTTATGATGAGAGTATATCTTTTCACTATATTGGTGACTATAGAAGTATGTCCATCCTGTCAAGCTATGTATGGCATTCGTAGGGACACTGAGTGTTGAGCATATATTGTGATGACAATAGGTTAAAGTCACACATGGATTCTTGTAATTACACTTTTAGATAATCAATATGTTTTTTCTGGAATACTATGTTTCTATAGAACTGAACACAACAAATACTCACACAAGGCTTTATCAAGCATTTGATTGATCTAAAGTCTATAAGTACTTCCTATCTCCATCTGTTCTAAGGTCTCACAGACTTTAAAGAGTGTAGAAAAAAAGATTTGCTGTTAATAGTGGAAACCAGAGCAGATAAACAATAAGGGTCAGATTACGAGTAATAGTTTGTGCGCAGGTTAAATTGTGCTGGTATTACAAGTTGAAAGTAAATGCAATAGCTTGAGCGCAATCGAGATTTACTCTAGAATTATTACCACATCCTCAGAGCTGTGGTTAACTGTTTCACAAACAAAACAACGTCAAACAACGCATCAAAAATACATTACAAAGTACACTTACACTCATAATGACACCATCTAATAACAATGATTACAAAAAAATATTGCACACAAAAGTTATAAGGGCTTAAATATATGAGGTCTTAGGTGTTAGAAACAAAAAGGCAGGCAAAGGGCTTTAACCTAGAGATACATACATATACATCTCTACAGATGTATATGTATGTATATCTAAATGTCTGTATATGTGTACATATGTATTTATAAGTATATATATGTATTTACAGACATATATACACATATAAACATAAATGCATATGTACATATATATATATATATATATATATATATATATAAGTACATTGGAGCCCTATGCAGTTAAGTAGAGGAAAACATGAAAAACATATTTATGCAATATTCATATTTAATAAAGTGTTATACTGTAATGTAAATATTTCACATTCCAATGTTCTGTACACTCACAGAACAATCACTAATTTCTTCTGTTGTTATTTTAATTAACTGAGATATTACCATTTCAGAAGGTAGGGTTTCCTTTAAGAAACAACAATACCTAAAAAAAAGCCTTATAATATTCACAAACTACTGGATCTCCTGCCTAAAAGATTTATTGTCTCTCAGACAATCAATCAATCAATCCTTTTACAGCTTATTTTAGATCCACATTTCAAGTAAATGGTAAATCCAATAAACCCTTTCTTTAACCAGAGATGAGTAGCTATTTTAAAGGCAATCCCTTGTAAATGCCTAAATCTGATAAGGTTCCTTAGAATTCTCTACAAGGTAGTTCATGTAATGATTATTATTTTGTGCTTTAAAATAACTTTTATAAAAGCTTAAAGGCCATAACAGTCAAAAAATTACATGCTCTAAATTGTTAGAGCATATCATTTTATGACAGTCGACCCTGCACTACTGTGTTTAACACTGTAGAAATGCTTCTTGGGACCAGCAGTGTGGAAACCTCTGCTGATCCCAGCACTAGTCATACAATCAGATGTGTAACTAGCACTACACAATACACAATAGTGAAAGAATATATATATATATATATATATATATATATATATATATATATTTATATATATATATGCAAAACAAATAATATGTAACAGCGGAAATAGCAAACACTGGTAACATTATAACGCCACTATGTGAAACTGTACAGAATAGTTTGTATGCATAAATACATTTACACCTAGTTCACACAAAGCACTTTGCCGGAACTGAAAAATTAATAAAAAAATAAAACATGAGAAAACCGTTTTAACTTAACCCCTTAATGACCGGACCATTTTTCAATTTTCTTACCCTTAATGACAATGGCTATTTTTACATTTCTGCGGTGTTTGTGTTTAGCTGTAATTTCCCTCTTACTCATTTACTGTACCCACACATATTATATACCGTTTTTCTCGCCATTAAATGGACTTTCTAAGGATACCCTTATTTTCATCATATCTTATAATTTCCTATAAATAAAATATAAAATATGAGGAAAAAATTGAAAAAAACACACTTTTTCTAACTTTGACCCCCAAAATCTGTTACACATCTACAATCACCAAAAAACACCTATGCTAAATAGTTTCTAAATTTTGTCCTGAGTTTAGAAATACCCAATGTTTACATGTTCTTTACTTTTTTTGCAAGTTATAGGGCCATAAATACAAGTAGCACTTTGCTATTTCCAAACAACTTTTTTTCAAAATTAGCGCTAGTTACATTGGAACCCTGATATCTGTCAGGAATACCTGAATATCCCTTGACATGTATATATTTTTTTTTAGAAGACAACCCAAAGTATTGATCTAGGCCCATTTTGGTATATTTCATGCCACCATTTCACCGCCAAATGTCATCAAATAAAAAAAAAAGTTCACTTTTTCACAAATTTTGTCACAAACTTTAGGTTTCCCACTGAAATTATTTACAAACAGCTTCTGCAATTAAGGCACAAATGGTTGTAAATGCTTCTTTGGGATCCCCTTTGTTCAGAAATAGCAGACTTATATGGCTTTGGCATTGCTTTTTGGTAATTAGAAGGCCACTAAATGCTGCTGCGCACCACACGTAAATTATGCCCAGCAGTGAAGGGGTTAATTGGGTAGGTTGTAGGGAGCTTGCAGGGTTAATTTTAGCTTTAGGGTAGAGATCAGCCTCCCACCTGACACATCCCACCCCCTGATCCCTCCCAAACAGTTCTCTTCCCTCCCCCACCCCACAATTGTCCCCGCCATCTTAAGTACTGGCAGAAAGTCTGCCAGTACTAAATAAAAGGAGTTTTTCTTTTTTTTAATAAAAAAAAATAAAATGTTTTAGCTGTGATGGACCCCTGCCTTAGCCCCAACCTCCATGATCCCCCCCCCCAGCTCTCTAACCCTCTCCCCTACCTAATTGCCACCATCTTGGGTACTGGCAGCTGTCTGCCAGTACCCAATTTGCCCCAAAAACAAGTGTTTTTTTTGCAATTTTTTGCAATTTTTAATGTTTTCTGTAGTGTAGCAGCCCCCCACAATACCCCAACCCCCTCCCCCTCCCAGATCCTTATATATTTATTTTTTTTTAATTCTTTTTTCCCCCCTCTTCCCTTCTCATTGGTGTCAGTGGCCAGCTAATCGCACGCGCGCCCCCGCACGCTCCCGGCACCCGGCGTGCACATAGCACTTACAGGAACCGGATGCCGGGTAGCGATGGGCCGCCCACCCGCCTCCCTGATATGCTCCCACCCACCAACGAACCGGCACCATCGCTACCGGTGCAGAGAGGGCCACAGAGTGGCTCTCTCTGCATCGGAGTCTTCTGAAAAGGTATTGCAGGATGCCTCCATATGGAGGCATCACTGCAATACCCTGAGAGCTGCTGGAAGCGATTGCGATCGCTTCCAGCACTCTCTTAGACAACTGACGTACCAGGTACGTCTATTGTCATTAACTGGTTGTTAATGCATGACGTACCTGGTACGTCAGTTGTCATTAAGGGGTTAAAATGTAAACACAAAAAAGAAAAGATATAATACTGTAGTGTGCTAAAAACATTATGATATAAAACAGATGAAAATGTATGGTTGGTCTTTTTTGCTGTGTCCCACTTCGGAAAATAAAAACAAATTAGAAATGTTTCCATGTTTCTTGGCCAGTCCATCTTCCCCATCCTCAGAGATATATTTTCTACGTACAATACTTGTTGCTATGCCCTAGGTCACCACAAAGTTAGCACTTAACAATGTTATTAGCCATATTTAGATTGTCACTGGAGCCACATTTATGACACATTTTTTTCCCAAAGTTTAAAAGAAATAGCTCTTATATATTTTCAATAAAGAAAGAATTTAATATACGGTGCATACAATTGTTTAAGGGGCTAAAAGAAACTGCTCTAATGTGCTGGAGTATTTAATTAATGTAGTACTGCTTGCATAAAACACTGGCCCCAAGTTATCAAGGTCTGTCGGACCTGATCCGACAGTGCGGATCAGGTCCGACAGACCTCGCTGAATACGGCGAGCAATACGCTCGCCATATTCAGCATTGCATCAGCAGCTCACAAGAGCTGCTGGTGCAACGCGGCCCCCTGCAGACTTGCGGCAAATCGGCCGCCAGCAGGGGGGTGTCAATCAACCCGATCGCACTCGATCGGGTTGAATTGGGCGATGTATATCCGCCTGCTCAGAGCAGGCTGACAGGTTATGGAGCAGCGGTCTTTGTGACCGCTGCTTCATAACTGCTGTTTCTGGCGAGCCTGCAGGCTCGCCAGAAACACGGGGCATCACGGGGCATCAAGCACCATACGGAGCTTGATAAATATGCCCCTATGTGTTTACCCTTTCGAAGAGGTTAAACATACTGCTGAAGTTCTCTTCAGAGCAGCAATACACTACTGGGACCCAAGTGAATACCTCTGGTGAGCCAATGACAAGATGAATATGACATTGTCATCAATCACCAGCCAGGTTCCAGTAGTGCATTACTGCTCCTGAGCATAGAATCATTGAAGAAGGAGCTAGTGAGCTGTGAAATGTATGTTGGAGTATGAACTGACATTTCTGTCTCTAAGAAGTAGTGTTTCTAGCTCCTTATGTCAGCGTCTGAGAACTAATATTTATGTTTTGACTCTTGTGCATACATGCTCTGATGTGACATTACACCCTGAATGACTATGTATCTGAATTGTTTTAAAAGTGTTTTCTGAATAAATTGTATACAAAATATTTGTGTATAGAGCACTTCATTTTGAGCTAGAGTACTAGAACGTGAGTAAGGTTTCTATTGAAACAATGGGCTCCATGTACTAAGCAGCAGATTTTGTTTTGGAGCCCTTGTTGGGATTTCCTGAATCTCTCAGTTCTTATTTTCCACACATTTATGCAGGCACATTTTCCCAAATATGGAATTCTAAAATCCAAACTTATTCTGAAATCCAAACTTTCTAATTTATATTATTTTAAAAATAAAATGATCAAACAATACAGTTTCTGATGGTACTATGTATAAAAAAGTATTATAAATGATATAAAACTGCCTTTAGGTTGCATGTATGAGCTGCATTAAAACATGTAAATATTGCCCAAATGACATAAGATATTGTTGTATACACTTCGTTCAATCCCCTCACCAAACTTTTTCATTTTAAAGATACAAAAATTCCAAAATCCAAACCTTTTCTGGTCCCAAGCAGTTTAGATAAAGGGTTTTCTACCTGACTATAAGGTTAGTCCTATAGGGGTACACATTCCTTTATTTGTAAGGACTACTCTAGAACTAGTGAATTTTCGTGAACAACTAAATGTTAGTCCTGTAAGAATGCTATCAAGACTGAGGGGCATATTTTTCAATGTGCGAGCAGACATGATACGAAGTAGCGTATCATGTCCGCTGTACATCGATAAATGCCGACAGCATACGCTGTCGGCATTTATCATTGCACTAGCAGTTCTTGTGAACTGCTTGTGCAATGCCGCCCCCTGCAGATTTGCGGCCGCTAGCAGGGGATGTCAATCAGCCCGATTGTATAGGATCGGGTTGATTTCTGTCTGCGGCCTCAGAGCAGGCGGACAAGTTATTGAGCAGCAGTCTTTAGACCGCTGCTTCATAACTTCTGATAAATACGCCCCTGAGCCTAAATAAAGCCTGATGTTCAACTAGTTCACTTTCAGTTTCTCTGGTAAAAAAACATTAAGCTTGGATTTTCAGATACTTGGGTAACTGAAATAGTTTCCTAGGGGTACAAGATGGATTGCTGCAGTCTTCCACCTCATCTAAGCTTCTTTGCTGAACGTACTGCAAGACGTGGGGGGGTGGCAGTTTAGGGGGTAATAGTTAGAGGGGGGAGGTTTAGAGAGTTGTTTGGGAGGGATCAGGGTGGTGGGGGGGTAAGGGGGATCCTACACTGCAGAAAATATAATAATAAATAATAATAAAAAATATATATATATTTTATTGTAAAAACAAAACAAAAAAAAACCCTTATTTTTATACTGGCAGACTGTCTGCCAGTACCTAAGATGGGGGTTACCAGTGGGGGGTGGGGGAGGGAAGAGAACTGTTTGGGAGGGATCAGGGGTTTGGAAGTGTCAGGTGGGAGGCTAATCTCTACACTAAAACTAAAATTAACCTTTTAAGATACCTAATTAAGCACTTCACTGCCGAGAATAATAGAAGTGTGGTGCGAAGCTGCAATTACCGCCCTTCTAATTACGAAAAAGCAATAGCAAAGCCATATATGTCTGCTATTTCTGAACAAAGGGAATCACAGAGAAACTTTTACAAACATTTGTGCCATGATTGCTTAAGTAGTATGTAAATAATTTCTGTGAGAAACCCAAAGTTTGTGAAAAAAGTACCATTTTTTTTATTTGATCGCATTTGGCGGTGAAATCGTGGCATGAAATATACCAAAATGGCCTAGATCAATACCTTGGGTTTTCTACTTAAAAAAATATATATAGTTTTGACAGGTAAATAAAAAAAACAAGGCTCTATTTCTGTTTAAATGGAGTTATAGCAAAAAAAAGCTAAAATTTCTCTGGTATGTTGGGAAAGTTTTTGACTGAAAGTCCTGGTAGTGAAAGGGTTAAAATAAATAAAAACTTACCTGTGAAACATAATTAAAACCTAAGACTAAAAAAACTAAAAACCTAACATTACTTTTTTTAAAAAAAATAAATAAAAAAATAAATAACATTACTAGAAATAATAAAACCTAACATTACCAATTGAAAAAATAAAAACTACCATTACAAAAAATAAACACTAAAATTACAAAAAAATTAAAAAAAGCTACTATTACAAAAAAAAAAATTTTTTTATCCAAAATAAAAATAATTACTATTCTATACTTAAAAAAAACACCAATTACCCCCTAACATTACAACCCCCCACCCACCAAAATAAAAAAAACCTAACTAAAAAAACCTAATCTAACCATTGCCCCGAAAAGGGCATTCGGATGGGCATTGCTCTTAAAAGGACATTCAGCTCTTTTTCAGCCCAAAATAAATAAATAATTCCCTAATCTAAAAAAAAAAACACCCCAAAAATAAAAAAAAACCTAACACTAACCCTGAAAATGGTTCCTTACCAACTATAAACGGCGGTGATCCATCCTAATCCCGGCGGCGAAACATCTTGATCCATCGGCGGAGCATCTTCTCCAATATTCATCCAGCCGCGGTCCATCTTCTATCTTCATTCCCGTTGCGACGACGAAGTCCTCCGGCAATGTCATCTGCGACGTCGGTCCTCCTCTTCAGAGCATCAACACCGAGCTCCTCTTCATGCGGTGCCTAGCCGCCCACTGAAGATTGAATGCAAGGTACCCCTTTAATATGGGGGTACCCTTGCATTCCTATTGGTTGACAAATTCAAATCAGCCAATAGGATGATATATGCTTTCATCATATTGGCTGATTTGAATTTGTCAGCCAATAGGAATGCAAGAGTACCCCCATATAAAAGGGGTACCTTGCATTTAATCTACATTGTGCGGCTAGGGACCGCATGAAAAGGAGCTCCATGTTGATGCTCTGAAGAGGAGTACCGACGTCGCAGATGATATCGCCGGAGGACTTCACCATTGCAACCGCGATGTATACAGAAGATGGACCGTGGGCTAGATAAAGATTGGAGAAGATGCTCCGCCGATAGATGAAGATGTTTCGTCGCCAGGATGAGGATGGATCACTGCCCTTCATCATTGGTGAGTACCAATTTGGGGATTAGTGTTAGTTTTTTGGGTGGTTTTTTTTTAAATTAGGGAAGTTTTGGGGGGTTTGGGGCTGAAAAAAAGCTGAATGCCCATTCAAATGTCCTTTTTGGGGCAATGGTTAGATTAGGTTTTTTTTAGTTAGCTTTTTTTATTTTGGGGGGTTGTAATGTTAGGGGGTAATGGTGTTTTTTACGGTAAAAGAGCTGTTAGGTTTGGGGCAATGCCCAGCAAAAGGCCCTTTTAAGGGCTATTGGTAGTTTATTTTTAAATTAGGGTATTTTATTTTGGGGGGGTTTTTGGGGGGGTATTAGAAAAGGTATATTTTTTTATTACTTTGGGTAATTTTGTTTGTTTTTGTAATGGTAGCTTTTTTTGTTGTAATTTTAGTAGTTTTTATTTTTTTGGTAATGTTATTATTTTTTTTATTTTTTTTTGTGTTTTGAAGAAACTTCCTTGTATGAAAAAGATAAAACAATTTTAATAAGCTTAGCAACACGTTCCTTGACCGTAATGCTCTGGCCGTTTCCTCAGGCTGAATACAATGTAATAAAAAACATGCCTCCTGAGAGGCTTTAAAATGAATACAACGGATGTTATTGGATAATTGGCTGACCAATAGTGAAAGAATATATATATATATATATATATATATATATATATATATATATATATATATGCAAAACAAATAATATGTAACAGCGGAAATAGCAAAAACTGGTAACATTATAATGCCACTATGTGAAACTGTACAGAATAGTTTGTAGATGCATAAATACATTTACACCTAGTTCACACAAAGCACTTTGCCGGAACTGAAAAATTAATAAAAAAATAAAGCAATGGAAAACACAAAAAAGAAAAGATATAATACTGTAGTGTGGTAAAAAAACATAATGATATATAACAGATGAAAATGTATGGTTGGTACCACAAAAACAAGTAAAAAGATAGAAGATATATGTATAAAGATATATATGTATAAAAGATAATGGTTCTTAAAGGGTGCACACATAAAAGTGTGAAGTTCAAATAGGGGATGAACTAAGCGCTCCCTATTTTTGTTTATTAATATTACATATATTCTTCTATTAATTTGCCTCTAAGAACTAAGCGCCCCCTATTTTTATGTTTATTCAAATTTGAGAATCACATAATTTTCGAAAACAGCATTATTATTTTTAGTAATGTTAGTTTTTTTTTATTTTTTGGTAATGTAGCTTTTTTATTTTTTGTATTATTTTTTTTTTTTTAAACAAGTAATGTTAGTTTTTTTTTAGTTTAAGCTTAGGTTTTAATGGTTTTTCACAGGTAAGTTTTTATTTATTTTAAGGTAGTTAGTATATTTTAACTTTAATTTAGGTGTATTTTAATTTTGTTAAAGTTAGGGGGTGTTAGGTTTAGGGTTTAATAGTTTAATTTAGGTATTTGCGCTGTGGGGGATGGGGGTTTAGAGATTATTAGATTTATTTAGTGTTGGTGATGTGGGGGGGGGGTGGCGGTTTAGGGGTTAATAGTTTAATTTAGGTAGTTGTGATGCAGGGGGATGGCGGTTTAGGAGTTAATAGGTTTATTTATTAGTTGCGATGCGTGAGATGGCGGTTTAGGGGTCAATAGTTTTATTTATTAGTTGCAATGCAGGGGTGGTAGTTTAGGGGTTAATAGGTTTATTAGTTGTGAAGCGGGGAGATGGGTTTAGAGGTTAATAGTGTAGTTTAAGGGTGTTAGTGTACTCTGTAACATATTTTTGATGTATTTTGTGAAACTTTTTTGTTTTGCAAAACACATAACTACAGGTCTTTGAATGGGGAATGGATCGTTTGCGGTAAAGGCCATAACAATCGCGAAAAAGCCATACCGATATCAAGTGGGTGACTATTCTGCACGCAAAGACCATATTGTACCATACAGCACAACTTGTATACCAGGCCACAATGCATGGACGGTAGTCAGTTATTAGGTCAGAAGCAAAATGCTCATGCCTTTCTAGTATATACAGTGGCAGTTCTTAGGGAGATCATCTAATTAATTTGCTTCTGTAAATATCTAGGGTAAGAAGAAAGAAATTCTAATGTATTCTTGCCTGGCCCAAAAACATAATTTATGCTTACCTGATAAATTTATTTCTCTTGTAGTGTATCCAGTCCACGGATCATCCATTACTTATGGGATATTAACTCCTCCCCAACAGGAAGTGCAAGAGGATTCACCCAGCAGAGCTGCTATATAGCTCCTCCCCTAACTGCCATTACCAGTCATTCGACCGAAAACATGCAGAGAAAGGAAAACTATAGGGTGCAGTGGTGACTGTAGTTTAATGGAAAAATTACCTGCCTTAAAGTGACAGGGCGGGCCGTGGACTGGATACACTACAAGAGAAATAAATTTATCAGGTAAGCATAAATTATGTTTTCTCTTGTTAAGTGTATCCAGTCCACGGATCATCCATTACTTATGGGATACCAATACCAAAGCTAAAGTACACGGATGACGGGAGGGACAGGCAGGCTCTTTATACGGAAGGAACCACTGCCCGAAGAATCTTTCTCCCAAAAACAGCCTCCGAAGAAGCAAAAGTGTCAAATTTGTAAAATTTGGAAAAAGTATGAAGAGAAGACCAAGTTGCAGCCTTGCAAGTCTGTTCAACAGAAGCCTCATTCTTAAAGGCCCAAGTGGAAGCCACAGCTCTAGTAGAATGTGCTGTAATTCTTTCAGGAGGCTGCTGTCCAGAAGTCTCATAGGCTAACCGTATTATGCTACGAAGCCAAAAGGAGAGAGAGGTAGCCGAAGCTTTTTGACCTCTCCTCTGACCAGAATAAACGACAAACAGGGAAGACGTTTGTCGAAAATCCTTAGTTGCCTGTAGATAAAATTTCAGGGCACGGACTACATCTAGATTGTGTAGCAGACGTTCCTTTTTCGAAGAAGGATTAGGACACAAAGATGGAACCACAATCTCTTGATTGATATTCCTGTTAGTGACCACCTTAGGTAGGAACCCAGGTTTAGTACGCAGAACTACCTTGTCTGAATGAAAAATCAGATAAGGAGAATCACAATGTAAGGCAGATAACTCAGACTCTTCGAGCCGAGGAAATCGCCATTAAAAACAGAACTTTCCAAGATAACAACTTGATATCAATGGAATGAAGGGGTTCAAACGGAACCCCCTGTAAAACATTAAGAACTAAGTTCAAACTCCATGGTGGAGCAACAGTTTTAAACACAGGCTTGATCCTAGCTAAAGCCTGACAAAAAGCTTGAACGTCCGGAACTTCTGACAGACGTTTGTGTAAAAGAATGGACAGAGCTGAAATCTGTCCCTTTAAGGAACTAGCGGATAAACCCTTTTCTAAACCTTCTTGTAGAAAAGACAATATCCTCGGAATCCTAACCTTACTCCATGAGTAACTCTTGGATTCGCACCAATATAAGTATTTGCGCCATATCTTATGGTAAATCTTTCTGGTAACAGGCTTCCTAGCCTGTATTAAGGTATCAATAACTGACTCAGAAAAACCACGTTTTGATAAAATCAAGCGTTCAATTTCCAAGCAGTCAGCTTCAGAGAAATTAGATTTTGATGTTTGAAGGGACCCTGGATCAGAAGGTCCTGTTTCAGAGGTAGCGACCAAGGTGGACAGGATGACATGTCCACTAGATCTGCATACCAAGTCCTGAGTGGCCATGCAGGCGCTATTAGAATCACTGATGCTCTCTCCTGTTTGATTCTGGCAATCAATCGAGGAAGCATCGGGAAGGGTGGAAACACATAAGCCATCCCGAAGGTCCAAGGTGCTGTCAAAGCATCTATCAGAACCGCTCCCGGATCCCTGGATCTGGACCCGTAACGAGGAAGCTTGGCGTTC
The DNA here is from genome assembly GCF_027579735.1 of Bombina bombina. Lineage (NCBI taxonomy): Eukaryota > Metazoa > Chordata > Amphibia > Anura > Bombinatoridae > Bombina > Bombina bombina. The sequence continues at coordinate 952,924,363 of NC_069501.1, read as the reverse complement.
TGTCGAGACGCCATGAGATCTATCTCTGGTTTGCCCCAACGTCGAAGTATTTGGGCAAAGACCTCCGGATGAAGTTCCCACTCCCCCGGATGAAAAGTCTGACGACTTAAGAAATCCGCCTCCCAGTTCTCCACTCCCGGGATGTGGATTGCTGACAGGTGGCAAGAGTGAGACTCTGCCCAGCGAATTATCTTTGATACTTCCATCATTGCTAGGGAGCTTCTTGTCCCTCCCTGATGGTTGATGTAAGCTACAGTCGTGATGTTGTCCGACTGAAACCTGATGAACCCCCGAGTTGTTAACTGGGGCCAAGCCAGAAGGGCATTGAGAACTGCTCTCAATTCCAGAATGTTTATTGGTAGGAGACTCTCCTCCTGATTCCATTGTCCCTGAGCCTTCAGAGATTTCCAGACAGCGCCCCAACCTAGTAGGCTGGCGTCTGTTGTTACAATTGTCCAGTCCGGCCTGCTGAATGGCATCCCCCTGGACAGATGTGGCCGAGAAAGCCACCATAGAAGAGAATTTCTGGTCTCTTGATCCAGATTCAGAGTAGGGGACAAGTCTGAGTAATCCCCATTCCACTGACTTAGCATGCACAATTGCAGCGGTCTGAGATGTAGGCGTGCAAAGGGTACTATGTCCATTGCTGCTACCATTAAGCCGATCACCTCCATGCATTGAGCTACTGACGGGTGTTGAATGGAATGAAGGACACGGCATGCATTTTGAAGCTTTGTTAACCTGTCTTCTGTCAGGTAAATCTTCATTTCTACAGAATCTATAAGAGTCCCCAAGAAGGGAACTCTTGTGAGTGGAAAGAGAGAACTCTTATTTTCGTTCACCTTCCATCCATGCGACCTTAGAAATGCCAGTACTAACTCTGTATGAGACTTGGCAGTTTGAAAGCTTGAAGCTTGTATCAGAATGTCGTCTAGGTACGGAGCTACCGCAATTCCTTGCGGTCTTAGTACCGCCAGAAGAGCACCCAGAACCTTTGTGAAGATTCTCGGAGCCGTAGCCAATCCGAATGGAAGAGCTACAAACTGGTAATGCCTGTCTAGAAAGGCAAACCTTAGATACCGGTAAAGATCTTTGTGAATCGGTATGTGAAGGTAAGCATCCTTTAAATCCACTGTGGTCATGTACTGACCCTTTTGGATCATGGGTAAAATTGTCCGAATAGTTTCCATTTTGAACGATGGAACTCTTAGGAATTTGTTTAGGATCTTTAAATCCAAGATTGGCCTGAAAGTTCCCTCTTTTTTGGGAACCACAAACAGATTTGAGTAAAACCCTTGTCCTTGTTCCGACCGCGGAACCGGATGGATCACTCCCATTAATAAAAGATCTTGTACGCAGCGTAGAAACGCCTCTTTCTTTATTTGGTTTGTTGACAACCTTGACAGATGAAATCTCCCTCTTGGGGGAGAGAATTTGAAGTCTAGAAGGTATCCCTGAGATATGATCTCTAACGCCCAGGGATCCTGGACATCTCTTGCCCAAGCCTGGGCGAAGAGAGAAAGTCTGCCCCCACTAGATCCGTTCCCGGATCGGGGGCCCTCGATTCATGCTGTCTTAGGGGCAGCAGCAGGTTTCCTGGCCTGCTTGCCCTTGTTTCAGGACTGGTTAGGTCTCCAGCCTTGTCTGTAGCGAGCAACAGCTCCTTCCTGTTTTGGTGCAGAGGAAGTTGATGCTGCTCCTGCTTTGAAATTACGAAAGGAACGAAAATTAGACTGTCTAGCCTTAGGTTTGGCTCTGTCTTGAGGCAGGGCATGGCCTTTACCTCCTGTAATGTCAGCGATAATTTCTTTCAACCCGGGCCCGAATAAGGTCTGCCCTTTGAAAGGTATATTAAGCAATTTAGATTTAGAAGTAACGTCAGCTGACCAGGATTTTAGCCACAGTGCTCTGCGTGCCTGAATGGCGAATCCGGAATTCTTAGCCGTAAGTTTAGTTAAATGTACTACGGCATCTGAAATAAATGAGTTAGCTAACTTAAGGGCTTTAAGCTTGTGTGTAATCTCATCTAATGGAGCTGATTCAAGTGTCTCTTCCAGAGACTCAAACCAAAATGCTGCTGCAGCCGTGACAGGCGCAATGCATGCAAGAGGTTGCAATATAAAACCTTGTTGAACAAACATTTTCTTAAGGTAACCCTCTAACTTTTTATCCATTGGATCTGAAAAGGCACAGCTATCCTCCACCGGGATAGTGGTACGCTTAGCTAAAGTAGAAACTGCTCCCTCCACCTTAGGGACCGTTTGCCATAAGTCCCGTGTGGTGGCGTCTATTGGAAACATCTTTCTAAATATCGGAGGGGGTGAGAACGGCACACCGGGTCTATCCCACTCCTTAGTAACAATTTCAGTAAGTCTCTTAGGTATAGGAAAAACGTCAGTACTCGCCGGTACCGCAAAATATTTATCCAACCTACACATTTTCTCTGGTATTGCAACTGTGTTACAATCATTCAGAGCCGCTAACACCTCCCCTAGTAATACACAGAGGTTTTCCAGCTTAAATTTAAAATTTGAAATATCTGAATCCAGTTTGTTTGGATCAGAACCGTCACCCGCAGAATGAAGCTCTCCGTCCTCATGTTCTGCAAATTGTGACGCAGTGTCTGACATGGCCCTAATATTATCAGCGCACTCTGTTCTCACCCCAGAGTGATCACGCTTACCTCTTAGTTCTGGTAATTTAGCCAAAACTTCAGTCATAACAGTAGCCATATCCTGTAATGTGATTTGTAATGGCCGCCCAGATGTACTCGGCGCTACAATATCACGCACCTCCCGAGCGGGAGATGCAGGTACTGACACGTGAGGCGAGTTAGTCGGCATAACTCTCCCCTCGTTGTTTGGTGAAATATGTTCAATTTGTACAGATTGACTTTTATTTAAAGTAGCATCAATACAGTTAGTACATAAATTTCTATTGGGCTCCACTTTGGCTTTAGCACATATAGCACAGATATCTTCCTCTGAATCAGACATGTTTAACACACTAGCAAATAAACTAGCAACTTGGAAATACTTTTCAAGTAATTTACTATAATATGAAAACGTACTGTGCCTATAAGAAGCACAGAAAAAAGTTATGACAGTTGAAAATTAATAAACTGAAAAGTTATAGCATCAAATCTTTGTAAAAAACACAATTTTAGCAAAGGATTGCTCCCATTAGCAAAGGATAACTAACCCTGATAGCTAACAGTGAGAGAGATCAGTAAACTGTCATAAATTAAATAAAACGACTGCCAAGTGGAAAAAAATAGTGCCCAAAACATTTTTTCACCCAGTACCTCAGAAAATTAAACGATTTTACATGCCAGCAAAAAACGTTTAACATTAATAAATTGAGTGTTATTAAAAAGCCTGTTGCTAGTCCCTGCAAATTAGGCTAAAGTTTTATGCATACAGTATAATTCCAGTGAAGTGCCATTCCCCAGAATACTGAAGTGTAAAATATACATACATGACAGCCTGATACCAGTTGCTGCTACTGCATTTAAGGCTGAGTTTACATTATATCGGTATGGCAGAATTTTCTCATCAATTCCATTGTCAGAAAATAATAAGCTGCTACATACCTCTTTGCAGATTAATCTGCCCACTGTCCCCTGATCTGAAGTTTACCTCTCCTCAGATGGCCGAGAAACAGCAATATGATCTTAACTACTCCGGCTAAAATCATAGAAAAACTCAGGTAGATTCTTCTTCAAATTCTACCAGAGAAGGAATAACACACTCCGGTGCTATTATAAAATAACAAACTTTTGATTGAAGGTATGAAACTAAGTATAATCACCACAGTCCTCTCACACATCCTATCTATTCATTGGGTGCAAGAGAATGACTGGTAATGGGAGTTAGGGGAGGAGCTATATAGCAGCTCTGCTGGGTGAATCCTCTTGCACTTCCTGTTGGGGAGGAGTTAATATCCCATAAGTAATGGATGATCCGTGGACTGGATACACTTAACAAGAGAAATATCCTATTTCCTAGATCCAGTTGTCCTGGAAGAGTGGCAGGTCAGATTTATTGGTCTAATGATTGCTTCATTACTGATTTCTTGATTCTCAAAGGCAAAGTCTTTTTTTAAACTATACTAAAAGATCATAAACGTGTAATGGCTTATCCTTACTACATGGTTTGGGCCTTGTTTACCCCCTCCAGAATAGAATGGATATGGGTTTATACATACGTTTTGTGAAATTCAGGTTTCTGCTACTACTTAACTGTTTTTTAATGAAGAGAAAGCAAATTCAGGACTTTTTATGTGCTACAAAAGGAGCGTATTATCAAAATATTAATTCTAAAAGTGTGGTTCCTTTGTTCTTTCTGAATCCAATAAAAATCTGGAGGCTGTCAGAATACACATATTATTTAGAACAGGGTTCTTCAAACCACGGGTCCGGACCCATTACTGCGTAGCAACACCATGTTTACTGAGTCACGACTTGTGTATGTGTTATATTAGAGTATGTGTGATGTGTGTTGTATGAGAGTGTGTATGGTGTGTGTGTGTGTTATATGAGAATGTATGTGGTGTGTTATGTATGAGAGTGTGTGTGTTGTGTGAGTGTGTGTGGCGTGTGTTGTATGAGAGTGTGTGGTGTGTGTTTGTGCTGTATTAGTGTGTGCTGTTTATATGAGAGTGTGTGTGTTGTGTGAGTGTGTGTGGCGTGTGTTGTATGAGAGTGTGTGGTGTGTGTTTGTGCTGTATTAGTGTGTGCTGTTTGTATGAGAGTGTGTGGTTTGGGTGTATGAAAGTGTATGTTATTACCTTTTACAACACTTTCAAGTTTGACTACAAAATTGCAGGTATCTTTTTGTATATTATTTCAGAAATGTTCAGACCAAGAATACAAATAGGGTTGCAAAGGTATGTGGTTTTATGGCAGCACTGAGTCTTAGAGGAAAAAAAAGTTTGAAGAACTTCGATGTAGAAGGTTTCTAAAATATCAGGAAATCTAATTACTTTTGTTTTATTTCATCTTTTAAGAATAAGGATCAGAAGTTGGATTTGCTCTGCCATTATGAAGCCTCTACATGGCTCCTCCTTGACCGTCCTTAAACACATTCCTTCCCAAACTTCTACCAATTTCATATTTGGTAATGAGGTCTTAACAGGGTATTTTGTCAGACCTAACCAAAGGTATTTCTTTTATTCCACTTTTTCCTAATGTTTTTTAGCTTCTGAATGGACCCTCTAGGACTGCATATGATTCTCTTCGCACAATTTATATTTTGATTTGTCTGGTCTGTCCTCTGAATTACCTTCTCCATAGGTTCTTGCTTAGTCACGTGTGAATTGACTCAAAAAGAAAGGTAAGGGGTATACTGGGGGCTCTTGTAAAATTCTAGGTGGAATTAATAAGCTACTTTAAGAATCTTAAAGTGAATTGGTTTCTCCTCCTCCTTTGCTTTAGAGAGAATAGCCTTTTTTTTTTTGTAACTGGATTTTTCCTCTCAAATTTTCCAAATCAGTATTTTTTCCCCCCCAAAGTGCTTAGGGATACAGTTGTCTTACCCTTTTCAGAGTAGACATCTGCAGAATTCATTTTCACCAGCTATTTTTCCAGGGAACACTAAGGGCTGGATTATGAGTGGCACGCTAACTATTTCGTGCAAGCAATATCCGGTTTTTCGTGGCTGTTTGTATTACAAGTTGAAAGTAAATGCGAACCCGTGAGAGTAAACGCAATTTACACTTGTCGGGTTATTGTGTCTTCAGAGCTTTGGTACAGTTACAATCTTAATAACATTGTCTGATTTTTCACTTTTATTGCTCCATTACTTCTATGGGGGAATACGTTAGCGTGGTTGTGATACTATAAAGGCCTCTGCTCTGAGTAGATAGTCTGGTGTCAAGGACTGAAGCAGGATGAAAACAGGGAGCTGCAACATAAATGTTCACAAAAGTCAACAGTATCTAGCTGATAGATACAATACCTACAGCTCTTCTTGTCTCCACAAGTCTGAAAAGATCAAGCGGATATTCTTCTGAATATATTTATTACAAAAAAGACTGAAATACATTCTAAACAAAAAATGACATACATATAGTGCTTCTTTAAATATATTAATTTGCCTTCATAACCAGCTGCAAATCGTCCATTTTTATTATCCGGTACTGTTTTTAGGTTTCAATTTTGCATAATGTAACTTTTTAGGTAAAAACTAAATTGGAAGACTGGTGATTTGATGTCAACTTTAGATATATAACACCGAACTTTAGATTACCAATCTAGCAGCTTTCCTGTAGTGTTCATTACTATTTTGTAGCAAAAAATATAAACAGAATATCATTTTATATGTCTATTTATGCATATATGTATATATATGAATTATACACACACGCACACTACATGTGGGTTCCAACTCACACAAATAAGATTCCATAAAGTGTATGTGCATTATTAACCTAATTATTCCCTAATATATATGTTAGCATATCCTTAAAGATGAAAAAAAAACACCTGCAAGATTTAAATAATTCTATGGCTAGAACAAATAAAAAAATCTACTTCAGATGTATTGTTCCTTAATCTATTCTTGTTTTGATTCATACCTGATCCACAGACAACAAAAACAAACAGTGCCAGAAGCCAAGGTCCTACAGGATATTTTTCTTCTTGTGGCCTCTAAAATGTGGAAAAAAGAATTTATGTTGTTAACCAGTTTGTAATCTTATGTGAAAAAAATAAAGCAAATATTAAATAAGGAAAAATAAAAAAAGAATGGTAGAAAAAAATTGTGAAATAAATATGAGTTTCAACTGAGATTTGAGACGTGCGTGATGACGCAATGAAACATTATTTTAACATAAAAAGCACAATGTTTAAAAGCCCTATTTTAAATATCTTTGTATATTAACCTAATTATTTTATATGCACTTCTTTTGATACTCAGATTTAAGACTTTGTTTTAGCCACACCTGTTATTACCATTAAATTAATCTATTAATGCCCTTACTATGACACATTGGACTTTAAAAAAAAGCCACATTGTCAACATGGAAATTTTATTAATTTATTTAATATTAATATTATTATTTTTATAATTTCAGGTTTAATATTCAGAAGAAATAATGTGGTAAGTTAAATATATATACTCAAACAAAATATAAAGCACCACTGCCATACAGTAAGAGAACAACAAAGAAAGTAAAAACATATAAATGAAATAAAAACAGTCATGCACATTGTCAGGGATTTAAAAAATATATTTTTTATTTGTTAAGGCCTATGATTATAGCATGAAAAAACAGCAGTACAATAGAACCTATAACTAACAACAAAATCATTACAGTGTATTTTTATTCCTTCGGGAAAATATTCTAAAAATAAATGCATATTGAGCAGAAAAAAACAATTTAAGGTGAAGAGTAAAGAGAAATGAACATGGAAAATAAAAAATACAGACAATAAAAATGGCAAAATAAATTATTATATAAATTTAGACTAAAAAAACAAAAATATACAGAACACAATGTTATAGCTAAATATAAAGAAAACTACAAGGTGACAAAAGTAGTATAAATAAACAGGAATATATACTGTTTTGCTCAGTACAAAACCATGAAGAGGCTGTAGCATTAAAGGTGGTCTCACCTGGCATAGATTAAAAATTTTAAAAGAAAGGATAAAGTCTTGTTTCAGGGGTAAGACAAGAATGTTAAACCCCTTGTATTTAACCAGCGCTTTCATTAGAAATCTCTTATTTCAGGATTTTTTCAGGAATACTTTGAATTAAACAACCAATACATTTTTAGGAGTCAGTGACTCATTTTATATAAGGATGAATTCAGGATCCAGAAAGTTAAGAGCCAGAACTAGAGGTTTAGGAACCACTGTTCCTCACATTTGGCTCAGCAAAAAGTAGGGGGTCAATATCAGGAAAAAAGAGCATCACTATATTAGTTTTGTAGCTAGGGTTTGTGCTGACCTAGGTACTGGGCAATGTGACAAATTTTTGGAGCAGTCAAGCTTCCCCTTCAGCATTTATTTATAATAAAAAATGTAAAAATGTGGAAATCCTAAGAGAAAAAAAGTCATTATATTTTAGAACTACCACTTAAAATTTGATGCTCCCCTAGATTTTCTTCCCTAGAGACAGATGTAGTTAACCTGGACCAAAATATGCCCTTCGGAGTACGTAAAAGAACAGCTGCCTAAACCTTTTTATTCCCTAAAATGCAAGAGAAAGCTAGAGCAATACATCCCTAAGGATGTCTGCTGATACAGATTAAGATTTTGAGATTAGATAATCATTCACAAGCCTGAAATCTTAACAGTAAGTGAACCTTATAGACATGCAATACTGAAATCAATTCTGTAGAAGTATTACAGAGGCATTTAACAAAGTTTTACCCTTGTTGTTGTTATAATTGTGCATTTACTTTGACAAACAATTTAATATGGTGCTTAAAATAAACAAGTGAACAAGCAAAATGGTTCATGTTACCTTTACTGGTACAGCAATCATTACTATTCAAACTAAATGTAAAAGTAAATGGAAGATACTTTCAAGGGAGCTGTTCTTTCCATATGTAACATAAATAGCATGTTTATCTCTTGGGATTTGACAGCATAGTTCTTCATGAGCAAATTAGTTTTAACATGAAACTGGTCTTCTATTACCATATTGTCTACAGATGAATACACGTTCTAGACAGAAAAATATAGCGCAAAATGCTGACCAAAAAAATTAAATCTTTCTTTATCATTTATTCTAGGTATTTTTTCAACTAAATAAGCTTGAAGGGACATAAGATCCCAAATTTTTCTTTGTGCGATTCAGAGAGAGCATACCACTTAAGAATAAAACACATTTACTTCTATTACCAAATTTGCTCTGTTCTCAAGCTTCTTTTTTACAAGATATCCTAGGTAGTTAATGTGCACATGCCTGGAGCACTACATGGTAGGAAATAGTGCTGGCATCTAGTGTTCCTACAAATGGATAACTGCTGTCATAATGTTCTGCAGAAACATACAGTCTCCTGAGATTATCCCCATAGTGTTCAACAAAGGATAGAAAGAGTACAACAACATTTGATAATAGAAGTCATTTTGAAAGTTGTTTAAAAGTGCATTCTCTATCTTAATCATGAAATAAATATTTTGAGTTTTATGTCCCTTTAATCAAAAATAGATAATTATGAATTGTATGGGTATGTTTCCAGTGTCACTCATTTACTTAATAAAAGATGAATAAAAGGCTGCTGAAAACATGATTTCTGATTTTATATATATATATAAACCTCTTTTATCCTCAGTGAGATGGCATAAAGCAAAAATGGATAGAAGTCTCTCACTCTCTTGTAGAGGCAGAAATGTACTTAGGCTCAGCACATTCCTTCACAGACTCTCCCAAGCAAACATCTCCATCTTCCTTTAATCTCAGTTTTACAAAAGGCCAATATTTATGAGAGGGTAAAGGAACACCAAACAGTACATACATTTCATTTACCTTCCTCCGCCATTTTGGAACCTAGGTTACATTGCAGGTATCTGAAGGAGAATTGCTGCACATCTGCAAACACATCAGCACTGTATTGTAGTGAAAGCTAGATTTCAACATGGCTGCACTCTTGACTTGTGGGAAGCGGAGAATAACACAAATACTATGCTTATAAATTGTATTTACTGTTTAATGTTCCTTTAAACAGAATGATGGGCAAAGAAAATCCAGAAAAGTTCATGAAGTTAGAAACTTGACAATTGCTAGTTATTGGAAGTTGTAGCTTTCACATTTACATTGCAGCAAATGAAGCAGATGCCTGAGGAAACAGCAGGTTACAGCTGAGAAACGCGCAGCGACTAAACTAGGGGAATTGAACAACCCCTTCGTTTTTTACTATAATTGTTTTTATACAATTTTAATAAATACTTTTACTGCAAGCACAAGTTCTTTGTTGGATTTAAAGGGAACCAAGTGAGACCATCCCATAATCCGGATCAGTGAGCTGGGACACTCAGAGATCACAGTCTGCCTCATTCAGCACATTGGTGCTGCTGCAATTGTGAGTATATCTAAGCTTGTTCATATCACGGGTGGTATCCAAACTGAGTCACACTAGGAGGCGCCCTCCAGTTTGTGTTTTTCTTACACAGGAAGATCGATTGTGTACCAAGTTTCAAAGGAGAAGAGCGGCCCCACAAAAGGATTTTTCTTGAATTTTCTTACTTAAGGGACCTATCGTATTAGGAGTGAATACACAAGCAATCAAAGAATGATACGTTTTGACCACTATAGACTGACACAGGTGCTAACACCAAGCACTAATTGGTGATATTATACTAACAGTATTTATTATTTTCTATTACCGTAAGTAAATAATCTTGGTGCATTAATACATTTATTTATATTTTAATCTAATAGCGCCCCCTTGGAACACAAAACACTTAACTTTGTGTATAGATAATTGTTGGGTTTCACTGTCCATCACAACATATACTGTTTTAGGATAAGAGGCAGATCCCTAGAACTGTCCTGGGGATAACCCTGGTGGATAGCAAATCACTGAATACTCTGCTGCAATGGATCACTGCATGATCCTGTCTATCATTAGATGCAGTACATAGTTACAAAGCTGAGCAGAGGGCATACCAACACCTCCTTAAATAGCAAGGTGTTAAATAGGCGAATATATAAAATTAGATAGTAGCCTAGAATTACAGTACAAGAGGCTAACCCCCTAAGGGTTAACCCCCTAAGAGGAACACACAAATGTTGGCACAATGTAATACTAAAGCCCCTGGAAGGGAATCAGAAACAATTGTGGACTGTCACTTTAAAAAAGAAAAATCATTTATACTGATAAATTTCCTTCAGGCTAATGAGAATTAATAGCTTCATAACATGTGGGATATATTAAAGTCTATCAGGAGGAGGTCAAAAACCCTCACAGAGCTTTAATCCCTCTCATTTCCTCTCCCACTCCATTTTAAGTATAGCCAAACAGAGGAGAGAGACAGAAAAAAGGTAGGAAAGACAGAAAGCAGGCTTACAAGGTGTAAATGAGAACAGTCACCCATATACAAATATAGGGTGGCGGCTATGGACCCTCATCAGCCCGAGGGAAATAAATTTATCAGTAAGTATAAATTCTGTTTTCCTTCTTAGCTAATGAGAGTCCACAGCTTCATAACATATGGGGTACAATACCCAAGCTAAGAGTCGATGTTAAGGACGGGTGGGAAAAAAGTGGCCTGAAGGACTTTCCTGCTAAAAGCTGCAACAGAAGAAGCATAAATGTCAAAAAGATAAAATCTGGAAAAAGTGTGAAGGGAAGACCAATTTGCCACCTTGCATATCTGTTCTAACAAGGCATCATCCTTGAAAGCCCAGGAAGTATATACTGATCTCGTAGAATGAGCAGCTATGATTTTTGGTGGCGGTTTTACCGCAACCAAGTAAGCCTTCCAATAATCTGCTTAAACCTGGATGCCAGGGCCACCACCCTAGCTTTTTGACCCTTCCTAGGACCAGAGTAGTGGACAAATAAACTGGAAGTTTGTCTAAAGTCTTTAGTAGCCTGAATATAGAACTTTAAAGCTCTGACAACATCTAGGTTGTGAATAAATCTTTCTTGGATTAGAAGGCTTTGGACACAAAGAAAGAACATCTATTTCCTGACTAATATTTTCGAAAGATACCAATTTCAGAAGAAAATCATATTTGGTCCAAAGGACCACCTTATCTTAGTGAAAAGTCAGAAATGGAGGATGACAGGATAGAGCTGATAATTCAGAAACTCTTCTAGCTGAAGAACTGGCTAGAAGAAAAGAAACCTCCCAGAACAACCATTTAAGGTCTACAATAAGCATAGGTTTAAAAGCAGAACCTTGCAGAACAGAGAGAACTAAATTCAAGTTCCAAGGAAAAGAAATTGGTCTAAAAACAGGACAAATTCTCACTAGACATTGAAAAGTTTTAACATATGGCAATGTAGCCAACTTTTTTGAGAAACTAAATAGTTAATGCAGATATTTAACCCTTTAGCGAACTAGCCGATAGGCCCTTATCTAGTCCATCCTGAAGGAATTGAGTATTGTGGGAATTTCAAAGGATTTCCAAGAAAAAAACCTCAAGAAGAACACCAAAGAAAGTAAGCTTTCCAGATGTTATGATAAATTATTTGCTTAACCAGCTTACTTGCATGAAACAAAGTATAGACATCTGAGTCAGAGAAACTATTGATCTTGAGGTCTAAGCGTTAAACCTTCACACCATCAAATTTAGCATACTGAGATCCAGGTGAAACAGAGGTCCTTGAGACAGAAGATCCTTCCTTAGGGGTAGGGTCCATGTAGGAAGAGAAGACATGTGAATTAGGTCCGCATACCAAGTTAACAAATTTGTAAAACAGGAATGCTAAATGAAATAGTCAGGGACAAACTAGGGCATCTAGCATAGAGCACTGGAGTCTCTATATCTAGCAAAATATGCTTGAAGCTGTGAATCACCTTGTACAACATTAGGTCTATACATGGTAGGATCCAATACAGAATTAGCTGGTTAAATATGTCTTGATGAAAAACCCATTCTCCCATTCTCCTGAACAGATTAAAGTAGTCTGCTTCCTAATTGTTCACTCCTTGAATATGAAGTTGATAGGGAACAGCTTTCCTTCTCTAGTCATAACAGGATGAGAGACTCTTTCTGCATGATGAGGGAGATGCGAGTCCTCCCTTGACAGTTTATTTAGGCAATCGCTTCAATGATGTCTCATCATAAATGGAGATGGGTCTTGGCTGAGAAGGGACCATGGTCTGAAGAGCTCTAAGAAAAGCTTGGAGTTCCAGAATGTTGAATGGTAACCTCACCTCCAAAGGGAACCAAACTCCTTGCATCCCTTGAGACCTCCAGATGGCGCTCCGGCCCAGGTGAGTGCTGATGTGAGCACTGAAAACCAAGAAAGAAAAGCAAAAAAGGATGCATAAATTTTATAGAGAATGGAAACAAAGTACCTCTGAGATAATCATAAGAAAAACAGGAACCTGGGAAAACACTGTAAAAGCTGCCTGAGCATTAGGGCTTACCTTCCACATTTGCCAGGTAGACTCATGAATTCTAAGTGAAATAAAGAGTATAGCACCTTATCACACCTGCATCTGAAAATTAGTCTGTGATTCCTGGTTTGCAGACTCTGCTTTGTCCTTGAAGCACAGGAGGGCTGAGGAAAAACCTTGCATCAGATACTTTCTATTTAATAAAAAATAAGTTAAACACACATATAAAAGATAAGTGTAAAGAGGAAAACAACATCCACAGGTCTAATCAAACTCTATATTTTATATTTGTTAAACTAGGTATATTAACAAAAAGCTTGACATAGATATTGTGTATTGAGACTAGCAAAGCTTGTTGATGGAAGTACTAAAGTATTTTTATAAATCCATGTCTGCATGTAGTTTAACACACAATTTAGTGTCTGAGATAAAAGTAATTTGCACGGTCTGTCCAAAAACAGATTCTATACTACTCAAAATAACGAGATTAGCCCAAGTACATGATATTAGTGAGGTCAGTAGTAACAAAACCCCAAAGCATAGATAAAAGTGCATGGATTGGAAAATGTTGTGCATAAAAGTATCCTGTTCAATCAAAACAGTAGGAAAGTACCACAGTACATACACTGTGGTGGAAACATTTGTACTGGTAATATAAATGCTATATATTGCAATACAAAACGTGGCTACTTAATGATTATATTTGCAGATTTGGTACATACATGCATGCCCCATTGCACTTATCTGAATTTGAATATTGACTAGGTTAAAGTGCAATACCATTCAGACGCTAAAAACATACAGTACTGTGCAAAAGTCTAAGGCCACCATTAGATTTGTTGTTTTAGCAGTGGTATAATGATTATATATAATTATTTCTCAGCCACTTTATTAGAATACAACCAGAAAATACAGGATATTTGTATGCAGTATTAAAAAACAGAAAACATTCTGAAAAAAACAGCTTCTATAGGCTACCCTTACACTTGAACAATAGCAGGGACTTGGCTCTTCTAACCTAAATGTATTGGAACCCTAATTAATGTCATACCTGTATTTGTCCTACTATTTCATTAAAAAAAATGACTGCTGTGAAAAAGGTCTTTTATACCAGGTTTGTGCAAACATTCTTGAGCATTGCATACACATGTGGTATGAGTTTAATTCATTGGAAAGATCACAGAATTTGACAGACATAAAATCATACTTTTTCATCAGCAAGGCCGCTCTCAAAGGGAAATCAGCAAATAAATTGGAAACTCAAGAAGTAGTTTCCAAGCTGTTATAAATAAATCTGAAGCATCATGAGAGGTCAAGGACAAAAAAAGGAATGGAAGGCCTGCAGGCTCACCAGAAACACGGGCCCTCAACCTATTATCAATTTTTCTTCGTTCTCTTGCTATCTTTATTTAAAACGCAGGAATGTGATGCATAGGAGCTGGCCCTTTTTTGGTTGAGAACCTGGGTTATGCTTGCTTATTGGTGAGTAAATGTCAGTCTCCAATAAGCAAGCGCTATCCATGGTGCTGATCCTAAAATGGGCTGGCTGCTAACATTTACATTCATGGTATTCAAATAAAGATAGCAAGAGAACAAAGAAAAATTGATAATAGGAGTAAATTCGAAAGTTGCTTAAAATTGCATGCTTTATCTGAATCATGAAAATTTTGGGTTCACTTTCCCTTTAATGGCATATCTCTTGTTGTGCCACGGATGGATGAAATGAGTACTTTGTACTAAGCCACTGTGAGTTGTGCAGCCACTATACCTAAAACAACCAGGTTTTGGTACGCCAAGCCATGTGGTTGTCGTGTAGCTGGGTCTGTGATCGGATCTCATCAGTATGTCCTTTAAAGTTCTCCCTCTTTTGTAGCCCATTCTTGGTAGATCATATTCTTTGAACGGTAATCCTGGATCTCTAGATATAATTTACCAGTTCTCCTTCATGATTTTAGGTAAGTATTTAGTTTTAAATAGGAATAATTTAGTTAATGATAGGAATATTTATTTAGATTTATTGTAATTATATTTAAGTTAGGAGGTATTAGGTTTAGGGGTTAATACACTTAGTATAGTGGCTGCGACGTTGGGGGCAGCAGATTTGGGGTTAATAAATGTAGGTAGGTTGCGGCGACATTGGGGGTGGCAGATTAGGGGTTAATAAATAGTATGTAGCTGTCGGCGATGTTGGGGGCAGCAGATTAGGGGTTAATACATATAATGTAAGTGGCGGCGTTGTCCGGAGTGGCAGATTAGGGGTTAATAAGTATAATGTAGGCGGTGTCCTGAGCGGCAGATTAGTGGTTAATAAATATAATGTAGGTGTCGGCGATGTCGGGGGCAGCAGATTAGGGGTTATTAAGTGTAAGATTAGGGGTGTTTAGACTCTGGGTTCATGTTAGGGTGTTAGGTTTAAACATAAATGTGTTTCCCCCGAGGAATCAATGGGGCTGCGTTAGTGAGTTTTTTGCAGGTGTAAAACTTTTTCTCAGCCGGCTCTCCCCGTTGATTCCTATGGGGAAATCGTGCACGAGCACGTACGACCAGCTCACTGCTGACTTAAGCAGCGCTGGTATTGGAGTGTGGTAATGAGCACAATTTTGCTCAATGCTCACTTCTTGTTTTTTAACGCCAGGTTTCTGAAAACTCGTAATACTAGCGTTGCATGTAAGTGAGCAGTGAGAGAAAACTGCTCGTTAGCACCGCATAGCCTCTAACGCAAAACTCGTAATCTGGGCCTTGGTTAGGTAAGGTTTGTCAGAGCAGGCAGCGGTTTTCTATTCACAGACACCAGCACCACGCTGCCGCAGAGATCAAGGTATCGGGACGGGGCGCGACCAATGTTCCCTCTAGGGCCACTTTTGTGAGTGGCCCAGCATTGAAACAGTTAATAAGGTAACTACACCTTGCAGTCTGCATTGTGTAGTGTTTGCTAATTGCTCTAATTAACTTTTTCACTGCTGGGCCACTCATAAAACTGGTCTTAGAGGGAACACTGATCACGACTCATGGGTGGTTGACACAGGCTGTACTGCAGGCAGCTTGCTACTTCCCTCTCTCTCACTCACTTTCCTGCTACTGAGCAGCGTCACGCCGGCACGGCCCCAACCCCGCAAAACATTGTGCTACATGCGTCAAGGAGGAGTCAGGACCAGCAGTTATCTGTCCTACTCCTACCTCCCTGCCGCAAAACGGTGGCTGACACTGCAAGGTCTAGTCACGGACACCAGTGTTCGTGTACGGACAATTTGCCTATCCCTGCTGTGAATATACCTGTAAACCCTCCGATGGAGGCTAAGGGACAGGGTCCCTGCGACACCTGATGGCAGTTATGGACGTTACATTACCTACAAGCGCCTAAGTTACATAATATGCCTTTTTTGCTAATTGTTTTATTTGTGTTATTTCAAAAGAAGATATATTGTGTTTAGGTTATAGAGAATGTTTTGGCTGTGTATTAATGTTGAAAATTAACCCACACTTAACTGCTTAGTTACTGATAGGGCAGCTGTCAACCCCATCTTAAGCAGCAGACCAGGATCCATGGATATACCATTTGTGGGCCCCCATTTATGCTGGGCCCTCGGTCCAGGTCCTATTTGCCCGGCTGATCAGTCTGCCCCTGCTGTAAACTAACATAAGCACAATTGTGAGTTTTAAAATTTGAATGTGAGTAAAATTTGAATTTTGTTAGATGAATCAAAACAGTTTTTATTAAAATAGGGAATACAGGTATCCCTCAGTTTACGCCGGGGTTAGGTTCCAGAAGGAATGGTTGTAAATCGAAACCGTTGTAAGTTGAAACCCAGTTTATAATGTAAGTCAATGGGAAGTGAGGGAGATTCCAGGCCCCTCTCAAAATTGTAACACCTAATACATTATTTTTAAAGCTTTGAAATTAAGACTTTAAATGCTAGACAGCGTTATAAACCTAATAAAATAATCACACAACACAAAATATATAATTAAACTAAGTTAAATGAACAAAAACATTTGCTAAACAGCCTTATAAACCTAATAAAATAATCACACAACACAAAATATATAATTAAACTAAGTTAAATGAACAAAAACATTTGCTAAACAGCATTATAAAAGTAATAACATAATCACACAACACAAAATATATAATTAAACTAAGTTAAATGAACAAAAACATTTGCTAAACAGCATTATAAACCTAATAAAATAATCACACAACACAAACTTCACTTGCATTTTTCTGCAAACAGTTCTTTCTATGCATTCCAATCTGGACTGAGTTATAGTCAGGAAGATCTTGTTCCTTTGAAATCTGCTCGATAGCTCAGGTCTGGTTACACTGATTAATTTCAGCTTGCTTGGCTTTGCTGCAACACAAGCGGACAGCTCCACCTACTGGCTATTTTAATAAATGCACTGCTTCTCAATGCTTTTCAATAGCAGTCACATAACTGGAAAAAAAGGTTGTTATTCTGAAACGGTGTAAATTGAACCGTTGTAAAACGAGGGCCACCTGTATGGAGGTTTGATATTTAGAAGAACTAAGTTGTGAATTAAAATTTATTAAATTGCTTTTGTTCATTGGTTGTGAATAAAAAGATACTGGATACATAAATCTTTTGGATTAAGACTTTCCTACTTCTCAATATGATGTCATAAAAAGGGAAAAAGTAATTGTTAAGAGTCCAAATAGTGTACAAAAAACACCTTGCTACTAAAATAAATGTCAAAGGTTCTAGACTCACTGGAAGCTAAAGCTGCAGCAAAGTAAATATTTAAAGTTTTAATTTTAATAGTTATGTATTTTAATTTAAGCAGAAATGTTTTAAATGTATTAAAGAGCATTTGCCTGAGCACACCTTTTGCTGTGTGATATAATTATGAAACATAAAATTGCAAAAGCAATTATCAATAATCAAATATCTCTTCACATGCTGTTGGAACGTTCACAGATTAAAAATCTCACTTTGGGTCATGCAGAAATGGCCAACACAGACAGAAACTATTAAAAATACTAGAGAAAGTAAACTGCAAACAACCCTTTTATAAATGCGTCTCTAAAGCACCTAAGGTGTGAAGATCAACGTGCAGTCAATCTTAAAGTGAATTATCTATATGAAACACATGAACTAATACCCTCTAGTGGTGAAAAACTTTCAGATTAGAGGCGGCTTTCAAGGTCTAAGCTTAGTTAAGCTTTCAACTAAGAATACCAAGAGAACAAAGCAAAATTGGTGATAAAAGTAAATTGGAAAGTTGTTTAAAATTACATGCCCTATTTGAATCATGAAAGCTTATTTTGGACTTGACTGTCCCTTTAACAGTAGTGATAGCTTGCTATGACTGATGAAACAGCCGGAGGGCTGAGAAACGCGTAGCATATATGCACACATAGCACATATGCACACGTAGCACACAGTGCTTTTTGTTTTATTCATTTGTTTGTATCCTGATTTTATTAAACTTTGTGTGCTTTTATATCACTCCGCTAGACCATAATTTCTTGCCCATACCTGTTTGCCACGAATCCTTGCATGAGAGAGTTTGGACCTCTTTGCTTGAGCCTGGTGAAAGATATTTACTAGCAGTGTTCCAGTTACCGGTGAACAGCGAGCTGAGGCGCTGAGAGTCCTCAGTCTGCTCCCAACAGCACATGTGGGTGCTGCTACGATTGTGAGTACCCTGTGATTGGGAAGTTTGTATTTGGGATCACTAACACTCCACTATTATAGACACAAGGAAGCGCCTCTCTTTATTGGTCTTCCAGATATTGCCCTGAAACAACCCTTTTATACTAAGTTTTTAAGTTCTTAGTCAAAAAAAAATAAAAAATTCTTTGTTTAATATGTCTGTTAAAGGACTTATAAAATAAACTCTGTACTTCTTCACACAAAAAAAATACCCTGAACCTTTTGTTAAATTAAAAGTTACAGAATAAGACCTAGTTTTCATTGATGTGGTAAATAGCGGAAACTGGTGATACAAACATTTAGTTCCATTAAAGTCTATTGAGAATTTTTATTTTAGCAAAGGTTTCCAAACTTAACCAATTCAATAGAAACTAGGCCTAAGGTGGTGCAGTCATGTTTCTAGTTGCAATTACTTCATATGTTGGGGTGAGTTTACACTTTGGGCTAGATTACGAGTGGTGTGCTTACTGTTGCGCACGAACGATAAGGGGCATATTGAGGCAAGGCTCTTTATAGGGACAGTCTACCATTGAATTGTTATTGTTTTAAAAGATAGATAATCCCTTTATTACCCATTCCCCAGTTTTGCATAACCAACACAGTTATATTAATATACTTTTTACCTCTGTGATTACCTTGTATCTAGGAACCTTCTTCCAGCCCCCTGATCACATGACTGTGACTTGTTTATTATCTATTGTCTTAAATTTAGCATTGTTTTGTGCTAAATCTTAAATAACCCCTTGTGCCTGAACACAGTGTTATCTATATGGCCCACGTGTACTTTCTGTCTCCTTGTGTTGAAAAGAGATTTAAAAAGCATGTGATAAGAGGCAGCCCTCAAAAGCTTAGAAATTAGCATATGTGCCTACCTATGTTTAGTTTAAACTAAGAATACCAAGAGAAAAAAGCAAATTTGATGATAAAAATAAATTGGAAAGTTGATTAAAATTAAAAGTCCTATCTGAATAATGAAAGTTTAATTTATACTAGACTGTCCCTTTAAGCGTCGAAAGTAGTGCACATATTAAGATTTGAAAGTAAACGCATTCGCTTGAGCGCAATCCAATTTAACATGCGTCGGATTAGCGTGACTTCAGAGCTCTGGTTAACTGTTACGCTAGACTAAAAAGTTGCACAAAACACATAAAGAATACATTATACAGTACAGTTACACTCATAATAACACTGTCTAATACAATTATTAAATAAAATATTGCATAAAAAAGTTATAAGGGATTAAAAATATGAGGTCTCAGGTATTTGGGAAAAAAAAAGGCAGGCAAAGGGCTTTAACCTAGTGATACATACATATACATATATATATATATATATATATATATATATATATATATATATATATATATATATATATATATATATATATATATACACATGGCTAAATATGTATATGTATGTATAGATATATACAGTCATGTGAAAAAGATAGTACACCTCCTGATTTTACGTATCAGGACATAATAACAATCCTCTCTCTAGTCCTTAGCAGGTCTTAAAATTAGGTAAATACAACCTAATATGAAAACAACACAGGACGTATTACACTGTGTCATTATTTATTTAAAGGGACAGTCTACAATATAATTTTTATTGTATTAAAAGATAGATAATCCCTTTATTACCCATTCCCCAGTTTTGCATAACCAACAGAGTTATATTAATATATGTTTTATATTTTAATTTTATTTTAAAGAAAATCTTAGTCAATTGGGGGGAGGTGAGATAATACAGTAGTAACTAAATAATGATACTGAAAGAGCATACATTAAATTAATTGTGGCTTTAGCAAGTAGATGCATAACTGGGCAAAAAGAAGAGGTTCTGAATAGATATACAGTCACTTTACAATCTAAATGTACCAGAGAAAGCCTTGATCTAGAACAAAAAACCAAGCTATGCATAAGCTGTCTGCATCAGGCTATTTAAGAGGAAGTAACAATGCTGCTCACTCCATTTCAGTAGTAGGTGACCTAATTATGTGTTCAAGCTAATATGTTAAGCTACGTCATATCTTTGACGTAGGATAAATATGTAGGCATAATTATATTGAGGTCTGGGTACAGAATATATAATACACACATATTTACTAAAATAGTATGTCTTCTGTAAGAACGTTGCTATAGTGTTAACTCATTCTATTGCTTTCAATGAGTGATGTGATTACCACTACAGGTGCAAGCAAAAATATACTACCCACTAGATCTAAGAAACAGACTATACTTGTATAGAGAGTTGAGCTGACTTCTTAAATAGAATTGAGCTTTTATATGCAGAATTAGAGAGAGTATGCTGTCCCAGCCAAAGACAACACACCTCCCCCCGTGTAAAGCTTCCACACAACCTGCTATGATAGTTTGAACATAGTTATAGCTACAGCCTCAAGATTAAAGACCTGGCAGCTATATGGATGTTATTCAGAGTAGCAATAGATCCATATCTGTAATATAGATGTAGATTAAATAGTAACATATTAACTAATAAACCCATTTGTATCAAGATAAGCCTAATAAATTACTTTTCATAAGGTTTCATATTTCAGCTATAAACAATAGAACAATACTAAACTAGGAAGTAAAGACATACACACACACACACACACACATACATACATATATACATATATATATATATATATATATATATATATATATATATATATATATATATATATATATATATATATATATATATTAAGAGCTGTTAGGTTAATCTGGTAAAATGACTATAGAAGTCTCACCAATAACTATATATTAAGTCTAGGAGGGTTTCATATCTACTTATAGTTGGATCATATCAATTACAATTATTTTACACTTTGAGTTGGACCATCGAAATGCTCATAAGAGCTCATCTTAAAGTAGGAAGGTACTAGCTAGGCCCTAGGTTAAGTCCTGGCAATGTATGATCTAATGTAGATTTCACAAACTTATTGAGCAGCTATGAGTTGTTAAAGACCTATAATAGGGCAGGTGCCATTTCTTAATCGTAATGGAGAAATGATAAGCATATCAGTTCCTCAGGCCATCAAATAAAGCATCAAATTCTCTGTCCATAGTATATTAACTGCACTTGTGGGTATTAAGTTCAATGGAGTATAGTTTTGTCCAGCATGGTACCTGGTTGAGAGCAAACAGGGCAGTATGAAACATCTCAGCAGCCCAACTCAGGAGTTTGGTTACCCTATGCCAACCCTGAGTAATTGAGACCAGCCGATATGAGCTACACCGATCTTGGTGATGTCTTTCTTCTAACTAGCGCAGACAGATGTGGCACCCACCAGATCAGGTCACACATAACCACGGCATCGCCGGTATGAATGGCTTTATGTCCATAGGCTTATAAGAACTCGAACAACTTGGCAGGGATACTCTGTAATCCAAATAGTCAGGGTTTAAGGGCTTGTCTGCTGGGAAGTCCATGTTGTCTAGGGGCTTTGTGATGGTGATTTGACCGCCCGACTTATCTGCAATAGCACTATCCAGCAGGAGTGGCCATCTCCGACACTCTTCTTCAAGGCCCACCCAGTGTGCTTCAGAAGAAATCTTATGGGGCAGACCCTGTGAAAAAAATAGGCCTGCAAAAGTCTCATGAAGCAGGTGTGTTGATACCCCAAAGTGGTCGTCTAGTAGGTGGTAGATTTTCACTCACAATTGTAGGTTAGTGGGATTGTGGGACCTAATGAAGCTATATACAGCGGCATAGATTTCTAATCTGGCTTAGGCTCACTGAGATGATTTTCTCTGCTGGGGCCGGGTGCAGTCTCTTTGGTACACGGATGCACAGTGCACCCCTCAGCAGGCTATATCCGTAGCTCTCAGATTCACAAGCTGGCTCTGCAAGCCCTAAGGGGCTGTATGGAGATAATATTGTTGGGCACAAAATCTCAGCAGATACGAAGCTACTAGTTTTGCTCGACTCAACACTCACACTGAACTCCACATGGTCTGTAATATGGCCGCTCCTCAGACGAACTGTGTGTGAGCTGGGGTTGGTAAGAGAATGCTCCGATTTAGATTATTCACAAGTGGAAAACATTCAAGACAGTTGCCAATCTTTACAGGAGTGGACGTCTCAGCAAGACTTCCTTGAAAAAGCCGTACGTATACAGCAAAACGTACGTCGAACTTTACATTACAGCCATGCCCCCTTAACAACATCACCAGGAAAGGTATCATGATAATTCCAATAAATACTAGGCAGTAACGTTTGTGGTATGACTGCAATCTAATCTGCTTCCATCTTCCTGGAGTATCGGTATAAGCCTCCCACTGAGAGCACACAGTGGTCAGATACCCGAGTGACTATTATTGGGGAGCAATATTATGGCTTTTTATAAAAGTTTTTATTTTTTTTAATAAATATTTGTTGTATATTACATACAAAGTATTGCCGGATGAATACTGGGTACCTGGCTGTATAAAACCAGGTGTGCATCATCTCCAGAGCCGGTTTTGGTTCTTTTACACGTGAATAACAAGAAGAATACACCTTGATCATTGGATCTTGCACATACTTTAAAATCACGGAATTATTTGGAACACATATCCTTATTATATTGTTTTTAAGCTTATTTCTGTTTAATCACTTTTTAAGTAACTTTACTTTTGTATCACAAGTGATCACTGTACTTTTATTATAGACTTTTAACTTAATATTGGCTAAAATTTTAGCCGGGTGGTCAGTAAAATCAGCTGAGTGGTGCTCCAGCTGAAAAGAAGGTCCTGGGGAGAACACTGCTATATATAACTATATATGTATAAAGGTATAGATATATATCTTACCACAAAAAAAAATCACACACCCATATATATATTTAAGAATAAATAGAAAATATTCTGCTATGTGAAGAACATTGGAATGTGAAATATTCATATTTCCTGTCGACTTAGTACACTTGGTTAAACGCAATCAGATTTGCACATGAGTATGGGTGTTAGGTTTCCCCCCCCCCCCCCACTTTTTGCACTAAACTGAAGTCTATAGGGGAATAACACGGTTGCGATATTCTAAGCATGTGCGCAAACATTTTACTTTCAACTCATAGGGGCATATTTATCAAGACCGTACGGAGCTTGATGCCCCGCGTCTAAAGACCGCTGCTCCATAACCTGTCCGCCTGCTCTGAGGCGGCAGCCAGACATCGCCAGAAATAAATACGATCAGGTTGATTGACACCCCCTGCTAGTGGCCGATTTGCCGCGAATCTGCAGGGGACGGTATTGCACCAGCAGTTCACAAGAACTGTTGGTGCAATGATAAATGCTGAGAGCGTAAGCTGTCGGCATTTATCGTTGTGCAGCGGACATAATCCGCAATATCGGATCATGTCAGCTCGCACTATAATAAATAGGCCCCATAGTATGAGCACAACCCGACACGAGTCCATCTAGAGAAGTTAACGTGAGAGCAGCACTAATTTGCGCACCAGTCGTTAATCTAGCCCTTTAGATTTTACATTTCCATTATTAATCATCTTAAACCAAGAAATTCTTCCTTCATCAAAAAATGCGTGTAGATGGGTGTATGTTTGTATGTATGTATGTATTATATGTATATATATATATATATATATATATATATATATATATATATATATATATATATATATATATATATATATATATATATATATATGTAGGAAAAAAGGCACTCACTGGTTCAAAGTAAAAAATAACATTTAATAGTTCAAGTTAAAAATGCATGACCTTTCGGAGGCATTCCACCCCCTTTATCAAATGCAAAATACAGACAGTTTGAATGTACAAAAAACGATCGTTTTTTGTACATTCAAACTGTCTGTATTTTGCATTTGATAAAGGGGGTGGAATGCCTCCGAAACGTCATGCATTTTTAACTTGAACTATTAAATGTTATTTTTTACTTTGAACCAGTGAGTGCCTTTTTTCCTACATATATATTCGATGATCTCCTCGAAGTGCACCCTGGAAGTTGCCACATTTTATATGGAGTGCCTTTCTCACTGACTTCTAGCTATATATATATATATATATATATGTTTGTATATACAGACATTCCAACTCTCCCAGAAGTTCCGGGAGTCTCCTGCATTGAAATAGCGGCTCCCTGACACCCGCAAATTAAACACAATGTCCCGGAAAGAGCAGTGCCAGAGAAAATCTAATGTTTGCCTGCACTTTTAATTTCTATCTGTAGGTGTCACTGTTCCATTGTAGCTCAATGTAAACAGTTACTGCGTTCCTCTCTGGACTATTCTCCCCCTTCCTGAACTCTAGTGTGGTGCGAGAGATGTGCAGTCTCCCATACTCTCTATATTGTGCAGATTCCGATACTCTCTATATTGTGCAGACTCCCATACTCTTCATATTGTGCTGATTCCCATACTCTTCATATTGTGCAAACTCCCATACTTTCTATATTGTACAGACTCCCATACTCCCTATATTGTACAGACTCCCATACTCTCTATATTGTACAGACTCCCAAACTTTAGATTGTGCAGATTCCCATACTCTCTATATTGTGCAGACTCCCAAACTTTATATTGTGCAGATTCCCATACTCTCCATATTGTGCAGACCCCCATACTCTCCATATTGTGCAGACTCCCATACTCTCCATATTGTGCCGACTCCCATACTGTATATTGTGCAGACTCCCAAACGTTATACTGTGCAGACTCCCAAACTTTATACTGTGCAGACTCCCATACTTTACTTTATATTGTGCAGACTCTCATACTGTATATTGTGCAGATTCCCATACTTTTTATTGTGCAGACTACCATACTTTTTATTGTGCAGACTCCAAAACGTTATATTGTGCAGACTCCCAAAATGTATATTGTGCAGACTCCCAAACTTTATATTGTGCAGACTCCCATACTATAGCTATAAAATGGTTATATACAGTATTTTTATATATATATATATATATATATATATATATTTATACATGCAAGGTTCATCTTGTCTTTTTTATTTGATTTTTTCTCACTTTTTGTGATAACATTTTCAACTATTTCATAATCAGAGCACTGAGGAATTCTGAATTGGGGCAGGGGGGCACGGTGGGTGGGGCACTTCCCTGAAATTAGTTTTTGCAGGTTGGGATGTCTGTATATATATATATATATATATATATATATATATATATATATATATATATACACAAGTACAAGTAAATAAAAATACAAAGGCCCTTGTATACTTAAAAACCTAGCAAGCCTCTAAAGCTTTGAGGCACAACAAACGTACTTTCAAACCTTATTATAGCCTAAAAAAATACAAATCCCCAAATCCGGAATACAAAAATCTAAACTTGTTCTGAAGTCTAAACTTTTTAATAATATTTTTTTTTAAATACAATTATTAAAAAACTACCTTTAGGTTGCAGGTATATGCTGTATTATTACAAATAAATATTGCCTAAATGCCTTTAGATATTGCTGTTTACACTTGGTATATCCCTATTTACAAAACAAAACAATTAATCATACATCTTATGAGTAGGCACATGATGGCGTTAATGATGATGCTAAAAGAGCGATCATAACCAAAACCAATGTGGACTACAGTAAAAAAAACTTTACTGTATGAATAATTTGTGTGATTGTCATATTTGCCTCCATAAGTGCTCTGGTTGTAGCAAACATTTGACCACTTTAAACCTAAGAAATAATGTTACACACAAGCAACTGTATTGAGGCATGTGATTAAATTATGCAATATAAATCAAACTATATATATATAAACTTCAGAATGTGCATTTATTCTTTAACTATACAAAAAAACATCGCACAGTGCATTATAATAATATAATACCACTTTGGCTGCACCCAATGCACCAGCAGACTATAATCTTACATAAATTACATTTTGTTCCCCCTTATTATATATCTAAGCTCCCAATTTGCCCTTAGTCCTGGCTAGGCTTTATCATCAGGTGTGATCTTATTTCTTTGCACCAGTACCAAAATAACAAGCAATCGCTGCAACCCGCGCCACCGTAATTTCACCTCGCAAATCGGGCTATTACATATACGGCGCCGGCAGTTCATAAAGTGCCGTAAGTCGGATAAACTAGCGATGTCCAGAAATTAGCGTAAATACAAATTTCTGGAGTCGCCAGTGACTTACGGCACTTTAGAAACTGCCGGCGCCTAAGAAAAGTAAAGAAAATAACAAATCTCCCGTAACAGTCTAACGCCTCCCAAAAATAAGTCTGACACGTAAAAACCCTATATCCGCAATCCCCCCCTCTCACTACTAATAATAAATGTATTAACCCCTATACCGACAACCCCCCACAACGCAATAAGCCTAATTAAACTATTAACCCCTATATCTGCCATCAAACCCACACAAGTAATAACTAAATTATTAACCCCTAAAGCCTCCAACCCCAACATCGCAAACTATCTTTTAAAACTATTAACCCTTAATCCGCGATTAACCCACAACGCAATAAACCCATTAAAACTATTAACCCCAAATCCGCCATTAACCCACAACGCAATAAACGCATTAAAACTATTAACCCCTAATCCGCCATTAACCCACAACGCAATAAACTCATTAAAACTATTAACCCCAAATCTGCCATTAACCCACAACGCAATAATAAACCCATTAAAACTATTAACCTCTAAACCACCAAAGCCCACAACACAATAAAGCTATTAAAGTACTAACCCCTAAACCGCCAAAGCCCACAATACAATAAACCTATTAAAGTATTAACCCCTACACCGCCAAAGCCCACAACACAATAAACCTAACCCCTAACCCCCCCTAACCTAACACCCCCTAAATGAACCAAAATGACCTAATTTACAAAATACTAAAGTTACTATTAAATTAAAAAAACTAAGACTACTTTAAAAATACAAATAAACTAAGTATAAATTAAAGGGACAGTCTAATCAAAATTCTGGAGTAGACTGTCCCTTTAAGCTACAATTACAGAAAATAAAACATCTAAGATTACAGAAAATAATAAAGAAAATTAACAAATTTTACAAAAATGATACCTAATCCCTATAAAAATAAAAAAAGCCCCCCCCCAAAATAAAAACACCCCCTAATCTAATAAACTACCAGTACCCCTTAAAAGGGCTTTTTGCAGGGCATTGCCCCAAAATAATCAGCTATTTTTCAAGAAAATACACAACTCTCCCAACAGAAAAAAACCCCACCCACCAAACCCCCCCCCCAAATAAAATAACCTAAAACTAAAAACCCTAAACTACCCATTGCCCTGAAAAGGGCATTTGTTGGGCATTGCCACCCTATCTAAATTAAAAAAAAATCCCTTATATATATAAAATGGGGACCCAAAAGTCTATTATTGAATACTCTCCTAATTGACCTATCAAACACAATTCCTACTGTAAACTTTTCTAAGAGCTCTATAATGTCTCAACAAGGGAACATGATAAATAAGCATTGTCCTCAAAATTTATTCATTATAATTAGCTTGGCTAAAATACTCAGCAACCATCTGGTCAGGCTGCAATTTTTTTTAAAGAAAAGGATTCTTGGAACAATGCAATAGTTGTCCCTGACAAAGTACAAACAACACCGACAAACAATTATATAAAGTATGAATTCTCAAGTGCATGATAGATAATAACTAATTTTGAATGCGTTGTCCTTATGGAGATGATGTAAAGTAGATCCTGCAATCAAACTGTTATATATGATGCAATTGGAAAACAACTGGTTTTTATTCCTCTATTTTTTATTTTCTTACTCCAACTATCTTCTTTATCAGTTAGCAGAAGCTGGACTTCACTTCATCTCTAATTTTACATACTCAAAAAAGGTCTATTCTACAAGACAGAGAATTGTAAATTGGTAAAGTTCAATTACTACTTCTAAATTCCCTAAGCTTAAAGGGACATGAAATCCAAATTGTTTATCTGATAGAGAATACAATTATATAATGGAAGTTAATTGGGACACTGTTTAAAATCACATGCTCTGTCTGAATCATGAAAGAAAAAAATGTGTTTCATGTGCCTTTAAAATGAAACTACATATTTCTTAGTGAATTTGTGTATACAGTTATGAATTTGTGTATACAGTTATAAATGTTATACATTTCTCCTTTTGCATAGGTATAACAGTTTGTCTTGAGTATCTTGAGTATACATACTCAGCCATATCACTACTGCAGTAACATAATTTAATTATATCTGTGTGCAACTGTTCAACATTCCAGTTAAAATCCTAATTACTACAAATAACCTACACGAGCTAGGCGGTACATAAATCCCTTTTCTATGTGCCCTGTAGATTCAAGTAATAGATAATTACTACTATTAGGTTTACAACACATGGATAACAAGCTTTTTACTATTTATTACATTCAAAATTTCACAGCCTAGCGTAAAAGATGATTGATTATATTTCAGTGTAACTCAAAATTCATATATGTTAAACCAAAGTAGCATCTTTGTGTAACACTGCAGATCAAGAACTCTGTCTATATTTATAACGATGATACAAGATTAAGGCGTTAGTTCCATAAATAGCAATTTTAACCACATTTAATACATGTAGCACAATTTACTGTGCTTGCTATATTCTACTACTAATAAACATGTTTTTTTTTTTTTTTGGTTAAAAGGACAGTCTAGTCAAAATTAAACTTTCATGATTCAGATAGGGCATGCCATTTTAAACAACTTTCCAATTTACTTTTATCCTCAAATTTGCTTTGTTCCGTTGGTGGTATTTTTTAAAAGCTAAACCTAGGAAGGCTCAAACTGATTTCTAAACCGTTGAAAACCACCTCCTAGCTCAGAGTATTTTGAAAGTTTTTCACAGTTAGACAGTACTAGTTCATGTGTGTCATATAGATAACAGTGTGCTCACTCCCGTGGAGTTATTTAGGAGTCTGCACTGACTGGCTAAACTGCATGTCTGTCAAAAGCACTGAGATGGGGGCAGTCTGCAGAGGCTTAAAGCACTGAGATAGGGGGCAGTCTGCAGAGGCTTAGATACAAGATAATCACATAGGTAAAACATATATTAATATAACTGTGTTGGTTATGCAAAACTGGGGAATAGGTAATAAAGGGATTATCTATATTTTTAAACAATAAAAATTCTGGTGTAGACTAACCCTTTAAGTAACAGCCAGCCTAGGCACCATATATGGTTTTTTTTCCAGCTTCTCTTGCTTCCCCCCCAAAAAAAAGTTCTGTATTTTAAGCTACAAGATACCAAACAATCATCGTTAAAGGGACAGTCTAGTCAAAATAAAACTTTCATGATTCAGATGCATGCAATTTTAAACAACTTTCCAATTTACTTTTGTCATCAAATTTGCTTTGTTCTCTTAGTATTCTTTGTTGAAAGCTAAACCTAGGTAGGCTCATATGCTAATTTATAAGCCCTTGAAGGCCACCTTTTCTCTCAGTCTATTTTCACAGTTTTTCACAGCTAGACAGCTCTAGTTCAAGTGTGCCATATAGATAACATTGTGTGCATTCCCGTGGAGTTATTTATGAGTCAGCACTGATTGGCTAAAATGTGAGTCTGGTAAAAGAACTGAGATAAGGGGGCAGTCTGCAGAGGCTTAGCTACAAAGTAATCAGAGACATAAAAAGTATATTAATTTAACAGTGTTGATTATGCAAAACTTGGGAATGGGTAATAATGGTATTATCTATCTTTTTAAACAATAACAATTCTGAAGTGTCCCTTTAAGCTACTCTCTACCACACACTTTGGATCTAAATCCTTTTACTACTCGTCTAATATATGTGGCCCTACTCAACATCTTTGGGTCTTATAATCAGCTATCTGATTATGCCGGCTGTCCATCACTACTCTAGACCTAAGATACAGTAAGAATATAAATTGCAGCACATTAAAGGGACAGTCTACCATAGAATTGTTATTGTTTTAAAAGATACATAATCCCTTTATTACCCATTCCCCAGTTTTGCATAACCAACACAGTTATATTAATGTACTTTTTACCTCTGTGATTACCCTGTATCTAGGAACCTTCTTCCACCCCCCTGATCACATGACTGTGACTGTTTATTATCTATTGTCTTAAATTTAGCATTGTTTTGTGCTAGATCTTAAATAACCCCCTGTGCCTGAACACAGTGTTATCTATATGACCTACGTGTACTTTCTGTCTCTTTGTGTTGAAAAGACATTTAAAAAGCATGTGATAAGAGGCAGCCCTCAAAGGCTTAGAAATTAGCATATGAGCCTACCTATGTTTAGTTTAAACTAAGAATACCAAGAGAAAAAAGCAAATTTAATGATAAAAGTAAATTGGAAAGTTGATTAAAATTAAAAGTCCTATCTGAATAATAAAAGTTTAATTTATACTAGACTGTCCCTTTAATTAAAGTTTTAGTTACTGATGATTATATACTAGGGCTTGACAAATGTATTTAAAATACAGGTAGCCCTCAGTTTACGCCGGGGTTAGGTTCCAGAAGGAATGGTTGTAAATCGAAACCGTTGTAAATTGAAACCCAGTTTATAATGTAACTAAGTCAATGGGAAGTGAGGGAGATAGGTTCCAGGCCCCTCTCAAAATTGTCATAAATAACACCTAATACATTATTTTTAAAGCTTTGAAATGAAGACTTTCAATGCTAAACAGCATTATAAACCTAATAAAATAATCACACAACACAGAATATATAATTAAACTAAGTTAAATGAACAAAAACATTTGCTAAACAGCATTATAAACCTAATAAAATAATCACACAACAGACTTCACTTGCATTTTTCTGCAAACAGTTCTTTCTATGCATTCCAATCTGGACTGATTTATAAACGGGAAGATCTTGTTCCTTTGAAATCTGCTCGATAGCTCAGGTCTGGTTAAACTGATTAATTTCAGCTTGCTTGACTTTGCTGCAACACAAGCGGACAGCTCCACCTACTGGCTATTTTAATAAATGCACTGCCTCTCAATGCTTTTCAATAGCAGTCACATGACTGGAAAAAAAGGTTGTTATTCTGAAACGATGTAAATTGAACCATTGTAAAACGAGGGCCACCTGTAATGTATTTAAAATTATAACCTACACAGAAATTTAGAAGCTACACATTTTAGGTTTTGTTACATCCACAATGGATTTAGCATGTTCTTAAATATCAGAAATGT
Source organism: Bombina bombina (assembly GCF_027579735.1). NCBI lineage: Eukaryota > Metazoa > Chordata > Amphibia > Anura > Bombinatoridae > Bombina > Bombina bombina. The sequence continues at coordinate 952,892,515 of NC_069501.1, read as the reverse complement.
TTAATTTAAAGGGCAATAATACCCAAATGTTTAAACACCTGAAAGTGATGCAGCATAGCTGTAAAAAGCTGACTAGAAAATATCACCTGAACATCTCTATGTAAAAAAGAAAGATATTTTAACTCAAAAGTTCCTCAGTAGCCACATCCCATTGTAAAGGATTTCTAAGCAGCATATTAGTATGTCTGTCCTGGGACAGCTTAAAGGATGAGCCTTGTGCACTCTCATGTTATTTCCCTATTCAGTGTAACAATGAAATCTCATGAGAGCTAAGTGAAATCTCATGAGATCACAGCAAAAGAGTTCATGACCTCAGCACTGCTGATGCTGATTGGCTGCTGTTCATTTCTTCATTTTTTTATTTTTTTACCTGCAGCTGGGAGCAGGTGATGTATAACTTTTTACACAGAACTTACTCTGCTGAGCTGAGGAGATTGTGAGGTAAAATATCTTCCTTCTTTACATAGAGATGCTCAGGTGATATTTTCCTGTCAGCTTTTTACAGCTATACTGCATCAGTTTCAAGTGATTTAGCATATGAGTATTATGTCCCTTTAATAGACAAAACTAAAAGGGGTTTTCAAAATTCAGAAATATACAGCACTTTTTTTGCAAAAATGTGTAATGATAATGGGTATTAGGAATGTATCTAGTCTGCAGTGGAATGAAAGTGTTAAAGAAATGAAGAGTGCAATCCTAGTCACTAGATATAAACACCTTCACATGTTAAAGTGATCAGCACACTGAACCTGGCTGTGGTGGGGTGGAAGTGCACAGTGCAAAAGAGAGAGCTATCGTGCAAAAGAGAAAACTACAATTGTCAGTATCTTTCCCCTTTTCTAAACACCATTGGTGCTTGGGGTTTACCCCTGTAGTATAATTGTCAAAATATGGATATGGAACCAATATAAGCTAGAAAAAAACTGAAACAAATTCATAAAAGTAAATATTTCTCCAACATTGGTGTGTCCGGTCCACGGCGTCATCCTTACTTGTGGGAATATCTCTTCCCCAACAGGAAATGGCAAAGAGTCCCAGCAAAGCTGGCCATATAGTCCCTCCTAGGCTCCGCCCACCCCAGTCATTCTCTTTGCCGTTGCACAGGCAACATCTCCACGGAGATGGTTAAGAGTTTTTTGGTGTTTAAATGTAGTTTTTTATTCTTCTATCAAGTGTTTGTTATTTTAAAATAGTGCTGGTATGTACTATTTACTCTGAAACAGAAAAGGATGAAGATTTCTGTTTGTGAGAGGAAGATGATTTTAGCAGACAGTAACTAAAATCGATTGCTGTTTCCACATAGGACTGTTGAGATGAAGTAACTTCAGTTGGGGGAAACGGTTAGCAGACTTTTCTGCTTAAGGTATGACTAGCCATATTTCTAACAAGACTGTGTAATGCTGGAAGGCTGTCATTTCCCCTCATGGGGACCGGTAAGCCATTTTCTTAGTCAAGCAAACAGAATAAAGGGCTTAATATGGGCTATAAAACTGGTAGACACTTTTATGGGCTATATCGATTGCTTTATTTGGGCATTTTATACATGTTTATGCTGATACTTCACATTTATAAACTTGGGGAACGTTTTTTAACGGCAGGCACTATGTTAGACACCTTTTCCAGTCAGGGAGGGCCTTCCCAGTTGTAGGCTGAGCCTCATTTTCGCGCCATTACTGCGAAGTTGTTTTTTGAGAGCAAGACATGCAGATGCATGTGTGAGGATCTGAAAGTAGCTGGAAAATTTCTGGAAGGCGTCACTTGGTATCGTATTCCCCTCTGGGCTTGGTTAGGTCACAGCAAAGGCTATAGCTGGGACTGTATAGGGGTTAAATTTGTAAACGGCTCCGGTTCCGTTATTTTAAGGGTTAAAGCTCTGAAATTGGTGTGCAATACTCTTAATGCTTTAAGACACTGTGGTGAAATTTTGGTAATTTTTGAACAATTCCTTCATACTTTTTCACAATTTTGGATTTGAAGATCCTAAACAAATTTCTCAGGGTACCATCGTTCAAGATGGAAACCATTCGAACGATTCTACCCACTATCCAGGAGGATCAATTTATGACTACCGTGGATCTAAAGGATGCGTACCTACATATTCCTATCCACAAAGAACATCATCAGTTCCTAAGGTTCGCCTTTCTGGACAAACATTACCAGTTTGTGGCCCTCCCATTCGGGTTAGCCACTGCTCCAAGGATTTTCACAAAGGTACTAGGGTCCCTTCTAGCGGTTCTAAGACCGAGGGGAATTGCAGTAGTACCTTACTTGGACGACATTCTAATACAAGCGTCGTCCCTGTCAAAAGCAAAGGCTCATACAGACATCGTTCTGGCCTTTCTCAGATCACACGGATGGAAGGTGAACATAGAAAAAAGTTCTGTCTCCGTCAACAAGAGTTCCCTTCTTGGGAACAATAATAGATTCCTTAGAAATGAGGATTTTTCTGACAGAGGTCAGAAAGTCAAAACTTCTAAGCACTTGTCAAGTTCTTCATTCTGTTCCACGTCCTTCCATAGCGCAGTGCATGGAAGTAGTAGGGTTGATGGTTGCAGCAATGGACATAGTTCCTTTTGCACGAATTCATCTAAGACCATTACAACTGTGCATGCTCAAACAGTGGAATGGGGACTATACAGACTTGTCTCCAATGATTCAAGTAGATCAGAAGACCGGAGATTCACTCCGTTGGTGGCTGACCCTGGACCATCTATCCCAGGGAATGAGCTTCCGCAGACCAGAGTGGGTCATTGTCACGACCAACGCCAGTCTAGTGGGCTGGGGCGCGGTCTGGGAATCCCTGAAAGCTCAGGGACTATGGTCTCGGGAAGAGTCTCTTCTCCCGATAAACATTCTGGAACTAAGAGCGATCTTCAATGTTCTCAGGGCTTGGCCTCAGCTTGCAAAGGTCAGATTCATAAGATTCCAATCAGACAACATAACGACCGTTGCGTATATCAATCATCAGGGGGGAACAAGGAGTTCCCTGGCGATGAAAGAAGTGACCAAAATAATTCAATGGGCGGAGGATCACTCCTGCCACCTATCTGCGATCCACATCCCAGGTGTGGAAAACTGGGAAGCGGATTATCTGAGTCGTCAGACATTCCATCCGGGGGAGTGGGAACTCCACCCGGAGATCTTTGCCCAACTAACTCAATTATGGGGCATTCCAGACATGATCTGATGGCGTCTCGTCAGAACTTCAAGGTTCCTTGCTACGGGTCCAGATCCAGGGATCCCAAGGCGACTCTAGTAGATGCACTAGTAGCACCTTGGACCTTCAACCTAGCTTATGTATTTCCACCGTTTCCTCTCATTCCCAGGCTGGTAGCCAGGATCAAACAGGAGAGGGCCTCGGTGATCTTGATAGCTCCTGAGTGGCCACGCAGGACTTGGTATGCAGACCTGGTGAATATGTCATCGGTTCCACCATGGAAGCTACCTTTGAGACAGGACCTTCTTGTTCAGGGTCCATTCGAACATCCAAATCTGGTCTCCCTCCAGCTGACGGCTTGGAGATTGAACGCTTGATTCTATCAAAGCGTGGGTTTTCAGATTCTGTGATAGATACTCTGGTTCAGGCCAGAAAACCAGTAACTAGAAAGATTTACCATAAAATATGGAAAAGATATATCTGTTGGTGTGAATCCAAAGGATTCCCATGGAATAAGATAAAAATTCCTAAGATTCTCTCCTTTCTACAAGGTTTGGAGAAAGGATTATCTGCAAGTTCTCTAAAGGGACAGATCTCTGCTTTATCTGTCTTACTACACAAAAGACTGGCAGCTGTGCCAGATGTTCAAGCATTTGTTCAGGCTCTGGTTAGGATCAAGCCTGTTTACAGACCTTTGACTCCTCCCTGGAGTCTAAATTTAGTTCTTTCAGTTCTTCAAGGGGTTCCGTTTGAACCTTTACATTCCATAGATATTAAGTTACTATCTTGGAAAGTTTTGTTTTTGGTTGCTATTTCTTCTGCTAGAAGAGTTTCAGAGTTATCTGCTCTGCAGTGTTCTCCGCCCTATCTGGTGTTCCATGCAGATAAGGTGGTTTTGCGTACTAAGCCTGGTTTTCTTCCAAAGGTTGTTTCTAACAAAAATATTAACCAGGAGATAGTTGTACCTTCTTTATGTCCGAATCCAGTTTCAAAGAAGGAACGTTTGTTACACAATTTGGACGTAGTCCGTGCTCTAAAATTCTATTTAGAAGCTACAAAAGATTTCAGACAAACATCTTCTCTGTTTGTCGTCTACTCTGGTAAAAGGAGAGGTCAAAAAGCGACTTCTACCTCTCTTTCTTTTTGGCTTAAAAGCATCATCCGATTGGCTTACGAGACTGCCGGACGGCAGCCTCCTGAAAGAATCACAGCTCACTCCACTAGGGCTGTGGCTTCCACATGGGCCTTCAAGAACGAGGCTTCTGTTGATCAGATATGTAAGACAGCGACTTGGTCTTCACTGCACACTTTTGCCAAATTTTACAAATTTGATACTTTTGCTTCTTCGGAGGCTATTTTTGGGAGAAAGGTTTTGCAAGCCGTGGTGCCTTCCGTTTAGGTGACCTGATTTGCTCCCTCCCTTCATCCGTGTCCTAAAGCTTTGGTATTGGTTCCCACAAGTAAGGATGACGCCGTGGACCGGACACACCAATGTTGGAGAAAACAGAATTTATGCTTACCTGATAAATTACTTTCTCCAACGGTGTGTCCGGTCCATGGCCCGCCCTGGTTTTTTTAATCAGGTCTGATGAATTATTTTCTCTAACTACAGTCACCACGGTACCATATGGTTTCTCCTATATTTTTCCTCCTGTCCGTCGGTCGAATGACTGGGGTGGGCGGAGCCTAGGAGGGACTATATGGCCAGCTATGCTGGGACTCTTTGCCATTTCCTGTTGGGGAAGAGATATTCCCACAAGTAAGGATGACGCCGTGGACCGGACACACCGTTGGAGAAAGTAATTTATCAGGTAAGCATTAATTCTGTTTTTCACTATTTTTCAGTCAACACCATTTTTTTTTTTTTTTTTCCTTTAAGTAATCTTTTATTGAGGTTTTGCACAATAGAAAACATACAGTAAATGTCATGACACGAATTACAACAGTTTCATGGAATACAGTACAGTGCTATAAGTAAAAGGTAAAGTAAATTATAAACTATGAACTTATGGAACCTCCATTTTATAATGTTAGAAGCTTTCATGACTGACTAATTAGCTGGCTGCTTATGGACCCTTTGATACAGGTAAAACTGATTGAGGTATGTTAGTCATACTAAAGACACTTAATAGGTATGAGAACATAATGGTAGCAATGATTGAAAAAGAAAAAAAAAGGAAATGAGGTGATGTAGAACTAACCAGCCACTCACCACCTGACCCCTCCAAGGTTCATAGTTTTAACCATGGAGTACCAATATTTCCCAACTTTGAGATAAGGATGCATTATAAAACTGTAGAAAGCTCTAAGGCAAAGTAGGGCCATCTCTACGATATATTCAGAACAGACTAGAGGATTTGTAAGCTTTAGACATTATACCTGGCTTGTCCTATAATCTGTATATGACTGATGAGGCCTATAGTGGTAGTTATTATTTATGTCGTGACCTAAATGTAATTAAAACAATCACCAGAGGAGGACTAGTAGTTGCCATTACCACATTCAGGTATGTAAATAAAACATACAGGCTAGAGGGTAATATGTTTTGTGCCTATAATGGCTGACATTATATAATTTATCTCACTTTACATGAAGTGTCCAGAGTTTTAAACTAGGGTGTTTTGCGCAAGCGTAATGTAAAGAGAGATTTTGGGGTTATTGTCCTTCATGTCTACAATGTGTAAAGTAGTGGTGTACATGACATATTTGGGGTATCTTAAAGTCCCCTTTAGGTGAGATATATTTATTATGTGCAGTCTATGGATCTTTTTGATGAGAGATAATTGGAACATATATGATTAAACTGGGACTATGACTATAAAATACTGTGTGACCTTTTACTCTTGGACATTGTCCTCTAGCGAAACTTAACACAGCTTTAAAGGATGATATTTGACTAATTCTAATAACTTAGACAATATTTTAGGATATGCACAAAAGATATAAAACATGCAAACTTATTTGTATAACTAAATAATATTAGAGAGGTACACCTAAAGAAGCTTTGTCTGCTATTAGTATTTAGCTAAAGCAGGGATTGCAACTGCCTCTTCTCAGGAGTTTTACATCTAAGTTCCTGGTGTTAAATATGTATCCTGATATCCTACACCTCTGAACATCAGATCATCCTCCTGGTTATCGGCTAGCATATAACAGAGATCTAGTAAATACTCTATAAAACAAATTTCAAACAATAAACAATCAAACACCAGGTTAAAATAAACATTGTAGTTGAAGGTAACACAACTCCTGTGTTGCAGCCTTTGTGTCGCTTCAATATACAGGAAGTAATAGTCCCACAGGTCGCAGAGAGCTGTGTCTGTATAGAACTCACTCTCACATAGGACAGAACTCCTAGTTGTATTGCTTAGATTAGAGAGAGGTCTGTAAGAAACAAAGCATATAGTCTTAGAGACCCCCTGGGTATCCGACATTGTCATCTTCATGACTAAGATACCATTATATGGGCATAGGAATATGGGGTGCCAAGTTAGCCGTCCGTCTCTGGGGCAAATCTGGGGGAGTCTCATAATCAGGCAGCTTCAGCATAGGCTCATATTAAGTAAGCATAAACCAGTGTGTTATAGAGAGTGCTGGCTGCCTGGCTATTGGTAGAATCTGTGTGCTTTACCCAATACCTATTCTTTGTAGGGCTCTGAATAATTTAGGATGAAGACACTTCAGGTCTAGTCTTGTGTCCATGAGAGCCATGAGGGTTGTGATATAGGCAGTAATTATATTGTCTCTGACTCTGCTAGGTTAGTTATAGCCCATAATAAGAATGACAGCATGGGATTCCAAGCTTTCAGGCATCTGAGAAACAAAGGTAGCGTTCAGTGAACTCCGCTGCTCCAAGACTCTTGAAGTTTTAATTCTTAAAAGAGTTCCCCCTTCATTGGCTGGGAGTGCAGACACCATCCGCTGCTGTATACTATCAATGCTTCACTCTGAAGGATCGGTCGCATCCCTCTCGGGAAATAAAAAAAGGCGCTTCACTTTATTTCCAGCATCTTCTGAGTAACCCACAAGGTTAGTCTCCTCGTCGTAGGGGGCTCTCAGCGCCATTTTAAGATCTTCATAGCGGCTGTTCATTTTTTGTTCTAGTTTGCCAAACAATATTTGCCACTTTTTATAAGGGAACTTCATAGTTAGAAGGAATGATAGAGAGCTATGTATCTTTGCAGGTAACTAAGGTAGCGTGAGTGTGACCACTTTACCCAGCAGTCCGGGGGGGGGGGGGGAGTTGTTGAATGTCTGCAGGGCAGGCCGCCACTCAGATCTCCAAAGCAAGCTTTTCTGTCAAATAAGAATTGCCATTTTATTAGTTTCAAACCTTAAAGGGACAATGAACCCAAATTTTTTCTTTCGTGATTCAGATAGAGCATGCAATTTTAAGCACTTTTCTAATTTACTCTTATCAATTTTTCTTATCAATTTTTTTGGTTTAGACCTCTGGACAGCACTTTTTATTGGTGGATGAATTTATGCACCAATCAGCAAGAACAATCCAGGTTGTTCACCAAAAATGGTCTGGCATCTAAACTTACATTCTTGCATTTCAAATAAATATATCAAGAGAATGAAGAAAATTTGATAACAGGAGTAAATTAGAAATTTGCTTAAAATGTCATGCTCTATCTGAATCACAAAACAAAAAAAATTGGGTTCAGTGTCCCTTTAAAAGGTTCATAGACAGTCAGAGGATGAGACGGGTGGTTAGTTAATTTTCTAATTGGTAGATTATCAATCTGAAATCAGGAGCCTCTAGTATGAGTGATCTGCCATAGCCACGGTTCGGACACGCCCCCCCCCCCCCCAGCCAACACCAATTTATTTATTTTTTCAAAAAAAGATTTTATTTTGCAAAATATATACACTGTGCATGTACAACTATCAGAATTACAGATTTGTATGAATTTACAGCTGTATAAGATGCACATACCCAGTACAGATAACCAACAATAAAAAGAAAACATTGAGATCAAGTAAATAACATATAAAACAAAACACAATGTACTTCCTGACACAAGATATTAAACTTTCATCAATAAAAGTGTTCTTTCCCCCACCAACCCCGATATCTAATGGACAGAGCTATGTATTGTGACATTCCGATGTATTGCCTTAAGGCCCGTAGATTTCATATTGTCTACTGTTGTATTAAACTCTATTCCACTCATACATGTCCCGGGTCAAATATATATACACCCTATAGGCTGTAGGCGTTATATTGTGTAGGTGTCGAACTTGTCTCTCAAGTATTCCTCCCAAAGTATCTTAATCTGTATATATCTATCTAGCCTTCGTTATTTAAGGTAATGGTATTCTTCTAGCATTATAGAGCGGTTACACTCTTGTACCCATAGTGCTATAGTCGGGACGACTAGGCTTTTCCAATTCCTGGCTATCAATATTTTGAGACTATTACTTGCAATATTAAATAATTTGCCCTGCTCTAAAGTAAATTTTTTGGGAACGATGTGGAATAGCCAGAGAGATGGATCTAACGGCAGAGTTTTATCCAATACAGCCAACACCAATTTTAACCAACTATTACAACAATTTACATGAGAGGATTCCCTTGCTATCTCTACAGCAAAAATACATGATTCAGAATAAATTACTTAAGTTTAGACTTATTAGCAATAGCATCATTGCTACTAACCCATAATGGTGAGGTGACCAAATTAATTTGTATATGAAACCAATAAACACTATCAAATATATACTGATCAGGAGAACCCTTAAAGAGACATTCCTGTCAAAACTGAAATGCACATAGATGAATTACATCTTTGAATAGAAACCTATTTGCAATATACATGTATTAGAAAAAATGCTTTTAGTAAAAGTTATGACTGCTTTAAAGTCATAATTTTTCTTTACACTTGCATGTGAAGCATAGCTATATATTCTAAGTGCACAAGAACTGCAGCTGCTAAGAGCATCAGTGGGGCTTTTATTATGTCAACAATTAACAAATTCATTAATTACCAGATGGTACAAACATCTTTTTCTTTCTGAGCAAGTGCTGTGTTTAAAATGCTGGTGCACAGTGCATATATAAATACACTTTTGAAACGTTTATAGCTTTTATAAGAAGCATTTCTCATACCCCACAACTGCCCCGATTTTCGCCGGACAGTCCCGAATTGAGACCTTTGTCCCGCTGTCCCAGTGAGCGTGCCGGCTGTCCCGCATTGTCCCCAGCCCCCTACACTGACTGTAGTTTTTATTTTTACGGGGGGGGGGGAGGTTCTGTTTTTTTTTTAATTGTTTTAAAAACTGCAGCTGCATGTTCCTCTCTCCTGTTATCTACACACCACTTACTATACAGCTGGTACTGTAATAGCTGCAGGAAACAATACAATACAAATATTGCAGCAAGTGACAAGCATTTACATATTGAATGTTAATGATAGATTATATAAGCACTCCGTAGTATTACAAAATCAACACTTTATATTATATTTTATATATATATATATATATATATACACAGTAAAGGAAGGCACTCACTGGTCTTTTTCTTCAAAATAACTTTAATAATCGTGACGTTTCGGGGGGACACTCCCCTTCCTCAGACAAAAACAAACTACAAGTGACTGGACTTATAAAGCCAAACTAACCCCTCCCAGTGAAAATTGCGCCAAAATAGTTGCCATGGTGATCCTCAAAAACATTCTAGTCATGTGATGAGTGTTACTCATGTGAATTAATTGTTGCTGTTCAACAAACTATACAATGTTCACACACAAATATATTGTACAACATATTAAAATATTCAAAAAATTACATCAAAGTATATGGGAACAGGCTGATATAAAAGAGCAGCCTGTACCAATAACCACATAAAGTGAGCAAGACACACAAGTGTAATAAAACATAACGTATTATTGTATTAGAGGTATCATGAGAATAAAATATACATTCTCCTGCTCTCAAAGTGAGTGAAGTGGATAAATACCTGTGTGTCCCCTAACACATATTGTGTCCCTAAACAGGTGTAATGGTGTCTATAACAAAGTGTATGTGAACTAAATTATGTACATATTGACAGCCTTCTGGATAGTCTAAATATAAATTCTGATTACATAACCTAATCAGGGAATCTCTAAACGTTAATTTAAGGGGATACTATGAGCAGCGTTACAGGATCAAGAATACTAATTATTTAAGCAATATTGTACTAACACGTTACAGCAGATTGTTTGTCCTGTAATATAGTACACAAACCGGATACGGCAATGCGGCTATGAATCCAACCAACGGCTCATATGTTAATATATTACATACATTCTATTGCAGCCCTTTCTACTTGTTAGTCTTACTAACTCAAGGGGAGCATACCTGTTCCTTCTCTTTCATTGTATATCCGTAATGCAAACGTAAACCCAGCATGTCTGGGAAGATAGCATGGCCGCCCGATGAGTATCTGAGACACACACAGCCGGCTCAGTGTACTGACGTCATGTAGCTGCGCGCTGTGTTATGTATCAGGTAGTCATGGTGACGGTGCACGCTGATAGAGAGGATCCATTAGAGGGAATGCCCTTACTGGTATTACATACTTAGTGTACAGTACAGCACTGTTCAATATCCAAGTTAAATGCTAAGTCTAAAAGACTCAAAGCAGCCAATTCACTACGTACAGTTATATGTATAATACTGAACTCTAGTCACTGTGTCTACAATCTATAAAGTAAATTCAACAGCACTACTTAGAAGCCTCGATAATGCAAATCGTCATATCTGATCAATCAGAGTGAGCCAAATATCAATGTTACAAGTGATACACCACAAACCAGAGCTATATGACTAAACAAAAAAATAAAATAAATACAATAAAATGAATAAAAATGAAAAATAAAAAATAAAAATAAAAAACAAATAATAAAAAATAAAAATAAAATAAAAATAATAATAAAAATAAAAATAAAATAAAACATTTATCAGTAAAATGAAAGATGAACTAAAGATAAATAGATATATATGCAGTAAAACTAGAACTAAAATAAAATAAAATAAAATGAAGTAAAATAAATAAAACTAAACATAAATCTAAAAATAAAAATCAATAAATATAAAAATAAACATAAAGGATGAAATGTAAAATTAGAGACAAGAATAGAAATGAATCCAAAAAATAGAAAATTATAACCAAGTAAACTAAAGAAGGTGAGAGATCAAAAGCAGAAAAGTGCATGTAACCAGATACTGCCCAGATGTAAAGAACATAGGACAGTGTCTAAGGACCCACTGGCATATCATCAAGGATGATACAGGTCTTCCATTTGGCGAATGGGGAAGTCCAAGAGTGGGATTCAAGAGAAACCGCAATCTGAGGGACCAACTGGTAATAACAGACCCAAAACATTGTTATGATAGAAAAACCTGGCTATCCTCTAATAAGAAAGGATGCTATCGTTGCAGTGGTTGTACTACCTGTCATGCGATGATTCCGGGGGCGACCTTCCGTCATCCGTACACAAATGTAACCTTCAAGATACAACACTATTTGACCTGTACCACGACATATGTGGTTTACTTAATCAACTGCCCATGCGGTTTATTCTATGTAGGGAAAACAGTGGATGACATCCGTACCCACATGGCGAAACATCGGTCGGCTATCAGAACAGCCATCAAAAATCACGGAAGTGAACAACCGGTGGCACACCACTTTGCTATCAGTGGACATAGTGTACAGGATCTAAGATTTAAACTCATAGACCATGTCCCTCTAGGGGTGGGGACCGGGACAACAAATTATTACAAATCGAATCCAAGTGGACCTTCCGGCTCAATACCATACGCCCGAAGGGACTGAATGTGAACCTGGACTGGCACTGTTTCCTTTGAACTATTGGGGACCTCTACGGAATTGCAGTGGATGTCTATGAAGAAGAAAGAGTAGAAGACAGACTGTATGACTTTATCTTTTGAGCTCCACCTATGAGAGTTGACGATCCATTCATCTCCACTCTCACCCCTCTATTTTGTTCTTTTTGTCTGTGTGTCTTGGTGTTTTCTCACTATGGGGTTTATTTTCTCCTCTTGCTAATCCTTTTTCTTGTTCTTTATTTATCTATGATTTTTTTGGGGTTTCCTTGTCTTCATCCCCATGGGGTGGTCTGGGTTCTCTATGCACTTTTCTGCTTTTGATCTCTCACCTTCTTTAGTTTACTTGGTTCTAATTTTCTATTTTTTGGATTCATTTCTATTCTTGTCTCTAATTTTACATTTCATCCTTTATGTTTATTTTTATATTTATTGATTTTTATTTTTAGATTTATGTTTAGTTTTATTTATTTTACTTCATTTTATTTTATTTTATTTTAGTTCTAGTTTTACTGCATATGTATCTATTTATCTTTAGTTCATCTTTCATTTTACTGATATATGTTTTATTTTATTTTTATTTTTATTATTATTTTTATTTTATTTTTATTTTTTTATTATTTATTGTTTTTTATTTTTATTTTTTATTTTTCATTTTTATTCATTTTATTGTATTTATTTTATTTTTTTGTTTAGTCATATAGCTCTGGTTTGTGGTGTATCACTTGTAACATTGATATTTGGCTCACTCTGATTGATCAGATATGACGATTTGCATTATCGAGGCTTCTAAGTAGTGCTGTTGAATTTACTTTATAGATTGTAGACACAGTGACTAGAGTTCAGTATTATACATATAACTGTACGTAGTGAATTGGCTGCTTTGAGTCTTTTAGACTTAGCATTTAACTTGGATATTGGACAGTGCTGTACTGTACACTAAGTATGTAATACCAGTAAGGGCATTCCCTCTAATGGATCCTCTCTATCAGCGTGCACCGTCACCATGACTACCTGATACATAACACAGCGCGCAGCTACATGACGTCAGTACACTGAGCCGGCTGTGTGTGTCTCAGATACTCATCGGGCGGCCATGCTATCTTCCCAGACATGCTGGGTTTACGTTTGCATTACGGATATACAATGAAAGAGAAGGAACAGGTATGCTCCCCTTGAGTTAGTAAGACTAACAAGTAGAAAGGGCTGCAATAGAATGTATGTAATATATTAACATATGAGCCGTTGGTTGGATTCATAGCCGCATTGCCGTATCCGGTTTGTGTACTATATTACAGGACAAACAATCTGCTGTAACGTGTTAGTACAATATTGCTTAAATGATTAGTATTCTTGATCCTGTAATGCTGCTCATAGTATCCCCTTAAATTAACGTTTAGAGATTCCCTGATTAGGTTATGTAATCAGAATTTATATTTAGACTATCCAGAAGGCTGTCAATATGTACATAATTTAGTTCACATACACTTTGTTATAGACACCATTACACCTGTTTAGGGACACAATATGTGTTAGGGGACACACAGGTATTTATCCATTTCACTCACTTTGAGAGCAGGAGAATGTATATTTTATTCTCATGATACCTCTAATACAATAATACGTTATGTTTTATTACACTTGTGTGTCTTGCTCACTTTATGTGGTTATTGGTACAGGCTGCTCTTTTATATCAGCCTGTTCCCATATACTTTGATGTAATTTTTTGAATATTTTAATATGTTGTACAATATATTTGTGTGTGAACATTGTATAGTTTGTTGAACAGCAACAATTAATTCACATGAGTAACACTCATCACATGACTAGAATGTTTTTGAGGATCACCATGGCAACTATTTTGGCGCAATTTTCACTGGGAGGGGTTAGTTTGGCTTTATAAGTCCAGTCACTTGTAGTTTGTTTTTGTCTGAGGAAGGGGAGTGTGTCCCCGAAACGTCACGATTATTAAAGTTATTTTGAAGAAAAAGACCAGTGAGTGCCTTCCTTTACTGTGTATATTTATCAGCACCCTGATATCAAGTTTGGAAAGTGAGAGTGCTCTCTATCTACATATATATATATATATATATATATATATATATATATATATATATATATATACTAAGCCAGACAATTATACATATGAAAAAGTTAAGGCACCCCTGAGAATTTTCATGATTTTCATTTATAAATAATTGGGTGTTTGGATCAGCAATTTCATTTTGATCTATCAAATAACTGGAGGGCACAGTGATATTTCAGTAATGAAATTAGCTTTTTTGGATTAACAGAAAATGTGTAATATGCATCCAAATGAAATAAGACAGGTGCATAAATGTGGGCACGCTTGTCATTTTGTTGATTTGAATACCTGTAACTACCTAGCACTGATTAATTGGAACACTAAATTGTTTGGTGAGCCCATTAAGCCTTGAACTTCATAGACAGGTGCATCCAATCATGAGAAAAGGTATTTAAGGTGGCCAATTGCAAGTTGTTGTTCTCTTTGACTCTCCTTTGAAGAGTGGCAACATGGGGCCTCAAAATAACTCTCAAATGACCTGAAAACAAAGATTGTTCAACATTATTGTTTAGGGGAAGGCTACAAAAAGCTATCACAGAGATTTAAGCTGTCAGTGTCCACTGTGAGGAACATAGTGAGGAAATAAAAGACCACAGGAACAGTTCTTGTTAAGGCCAGAAGTGGCAGGCCAAATAAAATATTAGAGAGACAAAGGATGGTGAGAACGGTCACAAACAGCCCACAGACCACCTCCAAAGACCTATAACATCACCTTGCTGCAGATGGTGTCACTGTGCATCGTTCAACAATTCAGCGCACTTTGCAGAAGGAGAAGCTGTATTGGAGAGTGATGCGGAATAAGCCTTTTCTGCACACACGCCACAAACAGAGTCGCTTGAGGTATGCAAACGCACATTTGGACAACCCAGCTTCATTTTGAAAGAAGGTGCTGTGGACTGATGAAACAAAGATTGAGTTATTTGGTCATAACAAGGGGCGTTATGCATGGCGGGAAAAGAACACAGCGTTCCAAGACAAAAACACTTGCTACCCACAGTAACATTTGGTTGTTAAAGTTGAGGGTCGCATGGATTCCACTCAATATCAGCAGATACTTGAGAATAATGTTGAGGAATCAGTCACAAAGTTGAAGTTATGCCGGGGCTGGATATTTCAACAAGACAACCCAAAACACTGCTCAAAATCTACTCTTGCATTTATTCAGAGGAACAAGTGCAATGTTCTGGAATGGCTTTCCTAGTCCCCAGGCTTGAATATCTTTGAAAATCTGTGGGATGATTTGAAGCGGGCTGTCCATGCTCGGCAACCATCAAACCTAACTGAACTGGAGATGTTTTGCAAGGAGGAATGGTCCAAAATACCTTCATCCAGAATCCAGACACTTATTACAGGCTATAGGAAGCGTCTAGAGGCTGTTATTTCTGCTAAAGGAGGCTCTACTAAATATTGATGCAATATTTCTGTTGGGGTGCCCAAATTTATGCACCTGTCTAATTTTGTTTGGATGCATATTGCACATTTCCTGTTAATCCAATAAACCTCATTTCACTACTGAAATATTACTGTGTCCTTCAGTTATTTGATAGATCAAAATGAAATTGCTGATCCAAACACCCAATTATGTATAAATGAAAATCATGGAATATGTCAGGGGTGCCTAAACTTTTGCATACGACTGTATATATATATATATATATATATATATATATATATATATATATATATATATATATATATATATATATAATATATAATTTATGTAAGAACTTACCTGATAAATTCATTTCTTTCATATTGGCAAGAGTCCAGGAGCTAATGAGGTATGGGATATACAATCCTACCAGGAGGGGCAAAGTTTCCCAAACCTCAAAATGCCTATAAATACACCCCTCACCACACCCACAATTCAGTTTAATGAATAGTCAAGTAGTGGGGTAATAGAAAAAGGAGTAAAAAGCATCAAACAAAGGAACTGGAAATATAATTGTGCTTTATACAAAAAAACACAACCACCATAAAAAGGGTGGGTCTCATGGACTCTTGCCAATATGAAAGAAATTAATTTATCAGCTAAGTTCTTACATAAATTATGTTTTCTTTCATGTAATTGGCAAGAGTCCATGAGCTAGTGACGTATGGGATAGTAATACCCAAGATGTGGTACTCCACAGAAGAGTCACTAGAGAGGGATGGATAAAAATAAAAACAGCCATTTTCCGCTGAAAAAATTAAATCCACATCCAAAAAAATAAGTTTTTCTCATAATTGAAAAGAAAAAATTTAAGCCATAAGCAGAAGAATCAAACTGAAACAGCTTCCTGAAGAACTTTTCTACCAAAAACTGCTTCCAAAGAGGCAAATACATCAAAAGGGTAGAATTTTGTAAATGTATGCAAAGAAGACCAAGTTGCTGCTTTGCAAATCTGTTCAACTGAAGCTTCATTCTGAAAAGCCCACAAAGTGGAAACTGACCTAGTAGAATGAGCTGTGATTCTCTGAGGCAGGGCCTGACCCGACTCCAAATAAAACAATGACCTGACCCGACTACACAACTTACCCTGCTCTGCAAACCATTTGAAAAGCTGCACTTCTAACTACACAACTTACCCTGCTCTGCAAAAAAATTGAAAAGCTGAACCTCTAACTATACAACTTACCATTTGAAAAGGTAATTCATCTGAAAGATATCTCCAATCAAGACAATGAGTGCACTTATTTCTTTTATCTGTTGGGCTAATATGGAATTGCTTTTAACTTTTAGTATTGTAACATTCCAATCTCTTGTCTCCCCTTCTACCCTGTGTCAAATTACACCTCCCCCCTTACTTTATAACCAGGATTTTTCACCTTACCATTCTCTTTCTTACAGCTGCACCTTTAACTACACAACTTACCCTGCTCTGCAAGCACTAGCCCTCCAATCCTCCCTCCACCACCCTCCCTGGTGTTAACTTTAATATATACACACCTCCTAACAGCAATTAGGTGCAGCTGTCATTAATAATGCAGGTTAGAGACACTACTTCATTCTCACAGCCTCTGTACTGGCACTTAACCACATTCTGTTACTCTTTTCCAATCCTCATTTGCCCACTCACCACACACTTTTTCTTATTGTTTGCCTACATCACTACTCACTCTCAGTTCACCCTGCCTTATATCAGACATATTTCCCTTCTCCTTTCCTTCTGTGTCCATTCCCTCTCCTTTAGATTGTAAGCTTGAGAGCCTCTCTACCTGTATGCCACTTTGTATTTAAAGTGAACTACTACTGATTGTGCTCAAGGGCAGGGAATTCCTCTCCTTTTGTATAACTCAAGTATTCTACCTACAACTGTAATGTACCCCAATACTGTATTTGTTTGTTTGTGTATTTAATGCATCCTTGTAATGTTTTATTATTACTTGTATAGCGCTGCGTAATCTGCTGGCGCTTTATAAATACCTGGTAATAATAATAATGATAATAATGATGAATCAAAAGCTTTAACCAGGATGCCAATACAATGGCAGAAGCTTTCTGACCTTTCCTAGGACCAGAAAAGACAACAATAGACTAGAAGTCTTCCTGAAATATTTAGTAGCTTCAACATAATATTTCAAAGCTCTTACAATATCCAGAGAATGTAAGGATCTCTCCAAAGAATGCTTAGGATTAGAACACAAAGAGGAAACAACAATTTCCCTATTAATATTGTTAGAATTCACATCTTTAGGTAAAAATTTAAATGAAGTCCGCAAAACTGCCTTATCCTGATGGAAAATCAGAAAAGGAGACTCACAAGAAAGAGCAGGTAATTTCGGAAACTCTTCTAGCCGAAGAGATAGCCAAAAGGAACAACACTTTCCAAGAAAGTAATTTAATATCCAAAGAATGCATAGGCTCAAAAGGAGGAGCCTGTAAAGCCTTCAAAACCAAATTAAGACTCCAAGGAGGAGAGATTGATTTAATGACAGGCTTCATACGGACCAAAGCCTGCACAAAACAGTCAATATCAGGAAGCTTAGCAATCTTTCTGTGAAATAAAACAGAAAGAGCAGAAATTTGTCCCTTCAAGGAACTTGCAGACAAACCATCCTGAAGAAACTGTAAGATTCTAGGAATTCTAAAAGAATGTCAGGAGAATTTATAAGAACACGATGAACTACAAGTCTTCCAAACTCGATAATAAATCTTCCTAGAAACAGATTTACGAGCCTGTAACATAGTATCAATCACTGAGTCAGAGAAACCTCTATGACTAAGCACTAAGCATTCAATTTCCATACCTTCAAATTTAACGATTTGAGATCCTGATGGAAAAACGGTCCTTGAGACAGAAGGTCTGCTCTTAAAGGAAGTGGCTAAGGTTAGCAACTGGACATCCGGACAAGATCCGCATACCAGAGCCTGTGAGGCCATGTTGGTGCTACCAGAAACACACACAATTATTCCATGATGATCTTGGAGATCACTCTTGGAAGAAGAACTAGAGGCGGGAAGATATAAGCAGGTTGGTAAAACCAAGGAACTACTAACGCATCCACCGACTCCGCCTCAGGATCCCTGGACCTGGAAATGTACCTGGGAAGTTTCTTGTTTAGATGGGAAGCCATCAGATCTATTTCTGGAAGAACCCACATCTGAACAATCTGAAAAAACACATCTGGATGGAGAGATCCCCCCCCGGATGTAAAGTCTGACAGCTTCCCAATTGTCTACGCCTGGGATATGTACAGCAGAAATTAGACAAGAGTTGGATTCCGCCCAAGAAAGTATACAATATACTTCTTTCATAGCTAGGGGACTGTGAGTCCCACCCTGATGATTGACATATGCCATCGTTGTGATATTGTCTGCCTAAAAACAAATGAATGGTTCTCTCTTCAAAAGAGGCCAAACCTGAAGAGCCCTGAAAATAGCACGGAGTTCTAAAATATTGATTGGTAACCTCGCCTCTTGAAATTTCCAAACCCCTTGTTCTGTCAGAGATCCCCAGACAGCTCCCCAACCAGAAGGACTTGCATCTGTTGTGATTACAGTCCAGGTTGGACCAACAAAAGAAGCCCCTTAAACTATATGATGGTGATCTAACCACCAAGTCAGAGAGAGTCGAACATTGGGATTTAAGAATATTTATTGTGATATCCTTGTATAATCCCTGCCCCATTGATTCAGCATACAAAGCTGAAGAGGTCTCATATGAAAACGAGCAAAGGGGATCGTGTCTGATGCTGCAGTCATGAGACCTAAAACTTCCATGAACATAACCACTGAAGGGAATGATTGAGACTGAGTCATGGACACTGAATCTATCTGGAAACCTAAAAAGGTGACCCTTGTCTGAGGAATCAAGTAATTTTTTGGTAAATTGATCCTCCAACCATGTCTTTGAAGAAACAACACTAGTTGATTCATGTGAGATTCGGCAGAATGTAAAGACTGAGCTAGTACCAAGATATCGTCCAAATAAGGAAACACAGCAATACCCTGTTCTCTGATTACAGAGAGTAGGGCACCGGAAACCTTTGAAAAATTTCTCGGAGTTGTCGCTAGGTCACCTGGAAGAGCGACAAATTGGTAATGCTTGTCTAGAAAAGAGAATCTCATAAACCGATAGTGGTCTGGATGAATCGGAATATGAAGATATGCATCCTGTAAGTCTATCGTGGACATATAATGACCTTGCTGAACAAAAGGCAGAATAGTCCATTATAAAAGTTGGCACTCTTACAAAACAATAAAAAAATTTCAGATCCAGAACCGGCCTGAATGAATTTTCTTTTTTTGGGACAATGAATAGATTTGAATAAAACCCCAGACCCTGTTCCTGAAAAGGAACTGGTATGATTACCCCTGAAAGCTCTAGATCTGAAACACACTTCAGAAAAGCCTGAGAGGCCCATTTATCAAGCAGTCTAAAGACCGCTGCTCCATAACAGTGTCCGCCTGCTCTGAGCAGGCGGACAGGAATCACCACAATTCAACCTGATCAAGTACGATCGGGTTGATTGACACCCCCCTGCTGGCGGCCCATTGGCCGCGAGTCTGCAGGGGCGGCGTTGCACCAGCAGCGCAGCAATGCTGAATACGGAGAGCGTATTGCTCTCCGCATTCAGCAAGGTCTTGCGGACCTGATCCGCACTGACGGATCAGGTCCGCAAGACCGTTGTTAAATAGGCCTCTGAGCCTTCACTGAATTTGCTGGAACGTGTGTGAGAAAAAATCTTCTCACAGGAGGTCTTACTCTGAAACCTATTTGATACCCTTGAGAGACAACACTCTGAATCCATTGATTTTGGAAAGAATCTGTGCAAATGTTTTGGAAAATTTTTAATCTGCCCCCCACCAGCTGAGCTGGAATGAGGGCCGCACCTTCATGCGGACTTGGGGGCTGGCTTTGGTTTCTTAAAAGGCTTGGATTTATTCAAACTTGAAGAAGGTTTCCAATTGGAACCAGAATCTTTGGAGGAAGGATTGGCTTTCTGTTCCTTATTCTGTCGAAAAGAACGAAAACGATTAGAAGCTTTAGATTTATCCTTAGATCTTTTATCCTGAGGTAAAAAAACTCCCTTCCCCCAGTGACAGCTGAAATAATTGAATCCAACTGAGAACCAAATAAATTGTTACCTTGGAAAGAAAGAGATAGTAATCTAGACTTAGATACCATGTCAGCATTCCAATATTTGAGCCACAAAGCTCTTCTAGCTAAAATAGCTAAAGACATAGATTTAACATCAATATTGATGATATCAAAAATAGCATCACAGATAAAATGATTAGCATGTTGAAGCAAGCGAACAATGCTAGACAAAGCAGGATCTGTTTCCTGTTGCGCTAAGCTTTCCAACCAAAAAGTTGATGCAGCTGCAACATCAGCCATGGATATAGCAGGCCTAAGAATGCCAGAAAATAAATAAGCTTTCCTTAGATAAGATTCAAGTGTCCTATCTAAAGGGTCCTTAAAATAAATACTATCTTCCATAGGAATAGTAGTACGTTTGGCAAGAGTAGAAATAGCCCCATCAACTTTGGGGATTTTTTCCCAAAACTCCAACCTAACTGCTGGCAAAGGATACAACTTTTTAAACCTAGAAGAAGGAATAAAAGAAGTACCAGGCCTATTCCATTCTTTTGAAATCATATCAGAAATAGCATCAGGAACTGGAAAAACCTCTGGAGTAACCACAGTTACTAATAGTTTTAGTATCAAGAGGACTAGTTTCCTCAATATCCAATGTAATCAACACCTCTTTTAACAAGGAACGAATATACTCCATCTTAAAGAGATAAGTAGATTTGTCAGTGTCAACATCTGAGGTAGGATCTTCTGAACCAGATAGATCCTCATCAGAGGAGGATAATTCAGTATGTTGTCGGTCATTTGAAATTTCATCAACTTTATGAGAAGTTTTAAAAGACCTTTTACATTTATTAGAAGGCGGGATAGCAGACAAAGCCTTCTGATCGCATCAGCAATAAAATCTTTTATATTCACAGGGATATCATGTGCATTAGATGTTGAAGGAACAACAGGCATTGTACTAGTACTGATAGGTACTGCTCTGCATGTAAAAGCTTATCATGACAACTGTTACATACTACAGCTGGAGATATAATCTCTGCTAACTTAGAACAGATACACTTAGCTTTGGTAGAACTGTTATCAGGCAGCAGGTGTCAGGGTTTTCTCCTTGTTGTGTTTGCCATGTGCTGCTGGCAGCCATTTTACTCACCTCTCTTCCTGATTATGGTGCATTGTGGGGGATGCTGCTCATTTCCTGCACTTCCTTTTATGCCCAGACTGGTGTACATCATCCATGTGAGACAGGATGCAGTCTCAGAATTGTGATGTCATCACTTATTATTTAAAGGGCCTCTGTTCAGTGTGCTTTGCCTTTGCGTTGTCTCAGACCTGTTTGTGAGAGTTCCTGTGTATTACCTGGCTGCCTGACGTCCTTCCTGGTTTCTGATCCCTGGCTTGTTCCTGACTCTGCTGTTTTCCTTGTTCCTGATTCCGGCTCGTCTGACTATTCGCCTTGGCTCCTGACTCCGCTCATCTGACTACCAGCTCTAGATTTGACTCCTGGCTTGTTATGTGACTTGTGGACTTTTTATTATTTTTTGCTATTAATAAAGGTGTGATTATTTTTGCACTTCTCGTCTCAGTCTGATTCCTGGCACCCTGACAGCAGGGTTCCAACAGTGGTTTCTGAGACAGGATCAGATTGAGTCATCTTGCAAATGTAAGAGAAAAAAACAACATATAAAGCAAAATGATGAATTTCCTTATATGGCATTTACAGGAATGGGAAAAAATGCAAACAGCATAGCCCTCTGAGCATAAAAAAGGCAAGAGGCATATAGGAAGTGGGGTTTAAATAATTAAATTATTTGGTGCCAAGTATGACGCGCAATGCAAAATGAAATTTTTTGGCGCTAATAACATCCGGAAATGACGCAACTCGCGTTATGGCAGACGCAACCTTTTGCAAGGAAACCTGGCGTCGACTAACACGCCGGAAATTACGAATTTGCATCACCGAACGTACCTTCGTGACAAAAAAATTCTCACTCCAAGAATGACGCAATAAATATAAGCATTTTGCGACCTCACGAAAATTAATGAAAAAGCAGTCAATTTGAAGAACAGACTATACCCCAGGTAAGAAAAAACAACTTCCTAAATATGTTTCCCAATTCTGAAACTGATAGTCTGCAAAAGGAAATATACATAAACCTGACTCATGGCAAATATAAGTACAATACATATATTTAAAACTTTATATTAATATATAAAGTGCCAAACCATAGCTGAGAGTGTCTTAAGTAATAAAAAATACTTACCGAAAGACACCCATCCACATATAGCAGATAGCCAAACCAATACTGAAAAAGTAATGGAATATGAGAGTATATCGTCGATCTGAAAAGGGAGGTAGGAGATGAATCTCTACGACCGATAACAGTGAACCTTTGAAAAGATTTCCCGTGAGGAAAACCATAGAATCAATAGGTTATACTCAATTTACTTCCCTCTGACAAACACTGTACTCTGAGAGGAATCGTGCTCCAAAATGCTGAGTAGCGGATATCACAGATGAAAATCAAGCACAAACTTACTTGACCAACTCCATAGGAGGCAAAGTTTGTAAAACTGAATTGTGGGTGGTGAGGGGTGTATTTATAGGCATTTTGAGGTTTGGGAAACTTTGCCCCTCCTGGTAGGATTGTATATCCCATACGTCACTAGCTCATGTACTCTTGTAAATTACATGAAAGAAATATATATATATATATATATATATATATATATATATATATATATATATATATATATATATATATATATATATATATATATATATATATATACATACACACAGGGAGTGCAGAATTATTAGGCAAGTTGTATTTTTGAGGATTAATTTTATTATTGAACAACAACCATGTTCTCAATGAACCAAAAAAACTCATTAATATCAAAGCTGAATAGTTTTGGAAGTAGTTTTTAGTTTGTTTTTAGTTATAGCTATTTTAGGGGGATATCTGTGTGTGCAGGTGACTATTACTGTGCATAATTATTAGGCAACTTAACAAAAAACAAATATATACCCATTTCAATTATTTATTTTTACCAGTGAAACCAATATAACATCTCAACATTCACAAATATACATTTCTGACATTCAAAAACAAAACAAAAACAAATCAGTGACCAATATAGCCACCTTTCTTTGCAAGGACACTCAAAAGCCTGCCATCCATGGATTCTGTCAGTGTTTTGATCTGTTCACCATCAACATTGCGTGCAGCAGCAACCACAGCCTCCCAGACACTGTTCAGAGAGGTGTACTGTTTTCCTTGTAAATCTCACATTTGATGATGGACCACAGGTTCTCAATGGGGTTCAGATCAGGTGAACAAGGAGGCCATGTCATTAGATTTTCTTCTTTTATACCCTTTCTTGCCAGCCACGCTGTGGAGTAGTTGGACGCGTGTGATGGAGCATTGTCCTGCATGAAAATCATGTTTTTCTTGAAGGATGTAGACTTCTTCCTGTACCACTGCTTGAAGAAGGTGTCTCCCAGAAACTGGCAGTAGGACTGGGAGTTGAGCTTGACTCCATCCTCAACCCGAAAAGGCCCCACAAGCTCATCTTTGATGATACCAGCCCAAACCAGTACTCCACCTCCACCTTGCTGGCGTCTGAGTCGGACTGGAGCTCTCTGCCCTTTACCAATCCAGCCACGGGCCCATCCATCTGGCCCATCAAGACTCACTCTTATTTCATCAGTCCATAAAACCTTAGAAAAATCAGTCTTGAGATATTTCTTCGCCCAGTCTTGACGTTTCAGCTTGTGTGTCTTGTTCAGTGGTGGTCGTCTTTCAGCCTTTCTTACCTTGGCCATGTCTCTGAGTATTGCACACCTTGTGCTTTTGGGCACTCCAGTGATGTTGCAGCTCTGAAATATGGCCAAACTGGTGGCAAGTGGCATCTTGGCAGCTGCACGCTTGACTTTTCTCAGTTCATGGGCAGTTATTTTGCGCCTTGGTTTTTCCACACGCTTCTTGCGACCCTGTTGACTATATTGAATGAAACGCTTGATTGTTCGATGATCACGCTTCAGAAGCTTTGCAATTTTAAGAGTGCTGCATCCCTCTGCAAGATATCTCACTATTTTTGACTTTTCTGAGCCTGTCAAGTCCTTCTTTTGACCCATTTTGCCAAAGGAAAGGAAGTTGCCTAATAATTATGCACACCTGATATAGGGTGTTGATGTCATTAGACCACATCCCTTCTCATTACAGAGATGCACATCACCTAATATGCTTAATTGGTAGTAGGCTTTCAAGCCTATACAGCTTGGAGTAAGACAACATGCATAAAGAGGATGATGTGGTCAAAATACTCATTTGCCTAATAATTCTGCACTCCCTGTATATATACTTCCAATAAATAGTGCACTCTCAGGATTATGTAAAAGAAAGGTCAACGTTATTAGATGAAGTTTCAGGGCACTCAAGTCCCTTTCCTAAGATAAAAAAAGACCTTTTTTTGATCTGAAGAAAGGGACTTGAGATCCCTGAAACGTCATCCAATAAAGTTGACCTTTCTTTCACAAAATCCTGAGAGTGCACTATTTATTGGAAGTATACATTTGGCTATATTTGCACCCAGGTGGCTGGAATAGGAGGGAGGATTTGTTTTTCCTGTATATATATATATATATATATATATATATATATATACACAATATATATATATATATATATATATATATATATATATATATATATACACATACACAATATATATATATATTGCTTATAATTAGTGTGTCTGTATAAAAGGTCATTGAGTTTCTGGACTCCTGACAGACCCTTGCATCTTTCATCCAGTGCTGCACTGACATTTCTGGATTCTGAGGCATGGGGAAAGCAAAAGAATTGTCAAAGGATCTGCGGGAAAAGGTAGTTGAACTGTATAAAACAGGAAAGGGATATAAAAAGATATCCAAGGAATTGAGAATGAAAATCAGCAGTGTTCAAACTCTAATCAAGAAATGGAAAATGAAGGGTTCTGTTTGATAACATACTGCATTCATCTTGCCATCAATTCTGACCAAATTTCCTGTGCCTTTGTCGCTCACACATCCCCAAAACATCAGTAATCCACCTTCGTGTTTCACAGTAGGAATGGTGTACTTTCATCATAGGCCTTGTTGACTCCTCTCCAAATGTAGCGTTTATGGTTGTGACCAAAAAGCTTAATTTTGGTCTCATCACTCCAAAGGACTTTGTGCCAGAAGGTTTGAGGCTTGTCTCTGTGCTGTTTGTCGTATTGTAAGCGGGATACTTTGTGGCATTTGCGTAGTAATGGCTTTCTTCTGGCGACTCAACCATGCAGCCCATCTTTCTTCAAGTGCCTCCTTATTGCGCATCTTCAAACAGCCACACCACATGTTTTCAGAGAGTCCTGTATTTCACCTGAAGTTATTTGTGGGTTCATCTTTGCATCTCGAACAATTTTCCTGGCAGTTGTGGCTGAAATTTTAGTTGATCTACCTGACCATGGTTTGGTTTCCACAGAATCCCTCATTTTCCACTTCTTGATTAGAGTTTGAACACTGCTGATTTGCATTCTCAATTCCTTGGATATCTTTTTATATCCCTTTCCTGTTTTATACGATTTCAACTACCTTTTCCCGCAGATCCTTTAACAATTCTTTTGCCTTCCCCATGACTCAGAATCCAGAAACGTCAGTGCAGCACTGGATGAAATATGCAAGGGTCTGTCAGGAGTCCAGAAACTCATTGACCTTTTATACTAATTACAAGCAAACAGATCACAGGTGAGGATGGTTACCTTTAATATCCATTCAAACCCCTTTGTGTCAACTTGTGTGCATGTTATCAGGCTAAAATCACCAGGGTATGTAAACTTTTGATCAGGGTCATTTGGGTAGTTTTTGTTGTCATTATGATTTAAAAAGAGTAAACACAGTTGATTGATAATAAATGGCTTCAGCCAAACACTAACAATGAGTGAAAGAAAAGTTTTTGTGTTATCATTCATATTCTCTGAAAAATGGCCAAGAAATCATAAATTCTGCCAGTTTATATAAACTTATGAGCATAACTGTATATATATATATATATATATATATATATATATATATATATATATATATATATATATATATATATAATATTTATTTATTTGTGTGCGAGGGTTTCCTTTTTTGAAATTTTGAAATATTGGGAGGTACTATTTTTGTTAATAAATGTATATTACAAAAATGCTTATATTCAAAACTTAAATGCATCTATGTGGATTCCAATTTTGGCTGAAATGTCCCTTTAAGTTCAGTTTCTTACTCAGGAAGATGCTATCTTGTATTCCACTGCTTGTAACAACAGCACCCTTGTATTGTATTATAACTAGGCTCCTACTTTGCCATTTATAGCCTTTATTGTATGTATAATAGTTATTAAACTAAGCAGCACTAGATGTAATATCAGTATATAACACATGATGATAAACTTTGATGCCAAAACAGATCGCTTTGTCTAGCCTTAAATTTGCAGGATATTCCACAATTTATAAACAATGAGCATTTCCACACTGAATAGTTAATTAACAATAATACAGAAAATCTACCTTGCAAGAGTTATACATACTGTACACTGATAAGATACCTCCAAGGTAGATTCCAATCTTATTGCAAATTTTTTTAAAAAAAAACATAATTTATGTAAGAACTTACCTGATAAATTCATTTCTTTCATATTGGCAAGAGTCCATGAGCTAGTGACGTATGGGATATACAATCCTACCAGGAGGGGCAAAGTTTCCCAAACCTCAAAATGCCTACAAATACACCCCTCACCACACCCACAATTCAGTTTAACGAATAGCCAAGAAGTGGGGTGATAAAGAAAGGAGTAAAAAAGCATCAACAAAGGAATTGGAATAATTGTGCTTTATACAAAAAATCATAACAACCATAAAAAGGGTGGGCCTCGTGGACTCTTGCCAATATCAAAGAAATGAATTTATCAGGTAAATTCTTACATAAATTATGTTTTCTTTCATGTAATTGGCAAGAGTCCATGAGCTAGTGACGTATGGGATAGCACTACCCAAGATGTGGAACTCCACGCAAGGGAGGGAGGGATAAAAAATAAAGACAGCCAATTCTGCCGAAAAAATTAATCCACAACCCAAATCATAAGTTTTAATCTTATAATGGAAAAGAAAAAAACTGAAATTATAAGCAGAAGAATCAAACTGAAACAGCTGCCTGAAGAACTTTTCTACCAAAAACTGCTTCTGAAGAAGAAAAAAACATCAAAATGGTAGAATTAGTAAATGTATGCAAAGAAGACCAAGTTGCTGCTTTGCAAATCTGATCAACTGAAGCTTCATTCTTAAAAGCCCAGGAAGTGTAAACTGACCTAGTAGAATTAGCTGTAATCCTCTGAGGCGGGGATTTACCCGACTCCAAATAAGCGTGATGAATCCAAAGCTTTAACCAAGATGCCAAAGAAATGGCAGAAGCCTTCTGACCTTTCCTAGAACCAGAAAAGATAACAAATAGACTAGAAGTCTTCCTAAAATCTTTAGTAGCTTCAACATAATATTTCAAAGCTCTCACCACATCCAAAGAATGTAAAGATCTTTCCAAAGAATTCTTAGGATTAGGACAAAAAGGAGGGACAAAAATTTCCCCACTAATGTTGTTGGAATTCACAACATTAGGTAAGAATTTAAATGAAGTCAGCAAAACTGCCTTATCCTGATGAAAAATCAGAAAAGGAGACTCACAAGAAAAAAGCAGATAATTCAGAAACTCTTCTAGCAGAAGAGATGGCCAAAAGAAACAATACTCTCCAAGAAAGCAATTTAATGTCCAAAGATTGCCTTCAAAACCAAATGTCCAAAGAAAGCCTTCAAAACCAAATTAAGACTCCAAGGAGGAGAGATTGATTTAATGACAGGCTTGATACGAACCAAAGCCTGTACAAAACAATGAATATCAGGGAGTTTAGCCATTTTTCTGTGGAATAAAACAGAAAGAGCAGAGATTGGTCCTTTCAAGGAACTTGCAGACAAACCCTTATCCAAACGATCCTGAAGAAACTGTAAAATTCTAGGAATTCTAAAAGAATGCCAAGAGAATTTATGAGAAGAACACCATAAAATGTAAGTCTTCCAAACACGATAATAAATCTTTCTAGAAACAGATTTACGAGCCTACAACATAGTATTAATCACTGAGTCAGAGAAACCTCTATGACTAAGCACTAAGCGTTCAATTTCCATACCTTCAAATTTAATGATTTGTGATCCTGATGGAAAAATGGACCTTGAGATAGAAGGTCTGGCCTTAATGGAAGTGGCCAAGGTTGGCAACTGGACATCCGAACAAGATCCGCATACCAAAACCTGTGAGCCCATGCTGGAGCCACCAGCAGCATAAACGATTGCTCCATGATGATCTTGAAAGTCACTCTTGGAAGAATAAGAACTAGAGGCGGAAAAATATAGGCAGGTCCAGGGAAGTGTCAATGCATCCACTACTTCCGCCTGAGGATCCCTGGACCTGGACAGGTACCTGGGAAGTTTCTTGTTTAGATGAGAAGCCATCAGATCTATTTCTGAAAGCCCCCACATCTAAACAATTTGAAAAAACACATCTGGGTGAAGAGACTACTCTCCCGGATGTAAAGTTTGACGAATGAGATAATCCGCTTCCCAATTGTCTATACCTGGGATATGGACCGCATGAATTAGACAGGAGCTGGATTCTGCCCAAACAAGTATCCGGGATACTTTTTTCCAAGCCTGAGGACTGTGAGTCCCACCCTGATGATTGACATATGCCACAGTTGTGACATTGTCTGAAAACAAATAAACGTCTCTCTCTTCAATAGAGGCCAAAACTGAAGAGCTCTGAGAATCGCACGGAGATCCAAAATATTGATTGGTAATCTCGCCTCTTGAGATTTCCAAACCCCTTGTGCTGTCAGAGATCCCCAGACAGCCCCCCAACCTGAAAGACTCGCATCTGTTGTGATCACAGTCCAGGTTGGACGAACAAAAGAGGCCCCTTGAACTATGCAATGGTGATCTAACCACCAAGTCAGAGATAGTCGAACATTGGGATTTAAGTATATTAATTGTGATATCCTTGTATAATCCCTGCACCATTGGTTCAGCATACAAAGCTGAAGAGGTCTCATGTGAAAACAAGCAAAGGGGATCACGTCCGATGCTGCAGTCATGAGACCTAAAACCTCCATGCACATAGCTACTGAAGGGAATGACTGAGACTGAAGGTTCCGACAGGCTGCAACCAATTTCAGATGTCTCTTGTCTGTTAGAGACAAAGTCATGGATACTGAATCTATCTGGAAACCCCAAAAGGTTACCCTTGTCTGAGGAATCAAAGAACTTTTTGGTAAATTGATCCTCCAACCATGCTTTTGAAGAAACAACACTAGTTGATTCGTGTGAGATTCTGCAGAACGTAAAGACTGAGCAAGTACCAAGATATCGTCCAAATAAGGAAACACCGCAATACCCCGCTCTTTGATTACAGAGATTAGGGCACTGAGAACCTTTGGAGCTGTTGCTAGGCCAAAAGGAAGAGCAACAAATTGGTAATGCTTGTCTAGAAAAGAGAATCTCAGGAACTGATAGTGATCTGGATAAATCGGAATATGAAGATATGCATCCTGCAAGTCTATTATGGACATATAATGCCCTTGCTGAACAAAAGGCAAAATAGTCCTTATAGTCACCATTTTGAATGTTGATACTCTTACATAACGATTCAAGACTTTTAGATCCAGAACTGGTCTGAATTAATTTTCTTTCTTTGGGACAATGAACAGATTTGAATAAAGCCCCAGACCCTGTTCCTGAAAAGGAACCGGCACAATTACCCCAGATAACTCCAGGTCTGAAACACACTTCAGGAAAGCCTGTGATTTCTCTCGGTTCACTGGAATGCGTGAGAGAAAGAAACTTCTCACAGGCGGTCTTGCTCTGAAACCTATTCTGTACCCCTGAGAGACAATGTTCTGAATCCAATGATTTTGGACTGAATTTATCCAAACATCCTTGAAAAATTTTAATCTGCCCCCTACCAGCTGAGCTTTAATGAGGGCCGCACCTTCATGCGGACTTGAGGGCTGGTTTAGATCTCTTAAATGGCTTGGATTTATTCCAGATTGAGGAAGGCTTCCAATTGGAGACAGATTCCTTAGGGGAAGGATTAGGTTTCTGTTCCTTATTTTGTCGAAAGGAACGAAAACGGTTAGAAGCTTTAAATTTACCCTTAGATTTTTTATCCCGGGGCAAAAAAGCTCCCTTCCCCCCAGTGATAGTTGAAATTATAGAATCCAACTGAGAACCAAATAATTTATTATCTTGGAAAGAAAGAGATAGCAATGTCGATTTAGAAGTCATATCAGCATTCCAAGATTTAAGCCATAAAGCTCTTCTAGCTAAAATAGCTAAAGACATATATCTAACATCAATTCTGATGATATCAAAAATGGCATCACAAATAAAATTATTAGCATGTTGAATTAATTTAACAATGCTATACACATTATGATCTGATACTTGTTGCGCTAAAGTTTCCAACCAAAAAGTTGAAGCAGCTGCAACATCAGCCAAGGAAATAGCAGGCCTAAGGAGATGACCTGAACATAAATAAGCTTTCCTTAGATAAGATTCAAGCTTCCTATCTAAAGGATCTTTAAAAGAAGTACTATGTTCCGTAGGAATAGTAGTACGTTTAGCAAGAGTAGAGATGGCCCCATCAACTTTGGGGATCTTTTCCCAAAACTCCAATCTATCAATAGGCAAAGGATACATTTTTTTAAACCTTGAAGAAGGAGTAAAAGAAGTACCCAGTCTATTCCATTCCTTTGAAATCATATCTGAAATAGCATCAGAAACTGGAAAAACCTCTGGAATAACTACATGAGGTTTATAAACCGAATTTAAATGTTTACTAGTTTTAGTATCAAGAGGACTAGTCTCCTCCATATCTAATGCAATCAACACTTCTTTTAATAAAGAACGAATATACTCCATTTTAAAAAATAAGAGGATTTGTCAGTGTCAATATCTGAGGCAGGATCCTCTGAATCAGATAGATCCTCATCAGAGATAGATAAATCAGTAAGTCGGTCATTAGAAAATTCATCAAATCTATGAGAAGTTTTAAAAGACCTTTTATGTTTATTAGAAGGCGGAATGGCAGACAAAGCCTTCTGAATGGAATCAGAAATAAATTCTCTTAAATTTACAGGAATATCCTGAGCATTAGATGTTGAAGGACCAGCAACAGGTAATGAACTACTACTGATGGAAACATTCTCTGCATGTAAAAGTTTATCATGACAACTATTACAAACCACAGCTGGAGGAACAGTTACCACAAGTTTACAACAAATGCACTTAGCTTTGGTAGAACCGATATCACGCAGCAGGATTCCAGTAGTAGATTCTGAGACAGGATCAGATTGAGACATCTTGCAGTATGTAAAAGAAGAAACAACGTATAAAGCACAATTATCAATTTCCTTATATGACAGTTTCAGGAATGGGAAAAAAATGCATATAGAATAGGCCTCTGACATAGAAAAAAAGACCAGAGGCAAAAAGAATGAGGTCTTAAATAATGAAAAAACGTCCAGAACGAAACTCGGGCGTCATAGATGACGCAACCTCGTGAAAGACTCGGCGCCAACTAAGACGCCGGAAATGACGAATTTGCATCAACAAACGTAATTTTCACACCAAAAAAGTCTTGCGCCAAGAATGACGCAATAAATTATAGCATTTTGCGCTCTCGCAAGACTAATACAGCCCACAATTTAGAAAGAGTCAATTTGAAAACCTCAGATAAGAATTTTTTTATTTTTTTTTAATGCATTTCCCTGATATGAAACTGACAGTCTGCAAAAAGGAAATATACTGATAAACCTGAATCATGGCAAATATAAGTACAAAAATATATTTAGAACTTTATATATAAAGTGCCAAATCATAGCTGAGAGTGTCTTAAGTAAATGAGACATACTTACCAAAAGACACCCATCCACATATAGCAGATAGCCAAACCAGTACTGAAACGAGAATCAGTAGAGGTACAGGTATACCCCGCTCATACAGCGGGTTAGGGACCGGAGCCCCGCTGTAAAGTGAAAACCGCCTTAAAGTGAAACAAGGCAGTTTTAGCTTTCTTTTCAGTGTTTAAAATCTTAAAAACATGTTTGAACTAACATATATTAGGGGTGCAATAGTGCTACGTTTAGTTTAACACTAGCACAGCACAGTATTCAATTAGTATTCAATAAATACTGTACCTGTAAAATAGTGACAATTACTGTAGAAAAATTTGCCAGAATACAAGACAGATACAGATTGCACTGTAATGCTGTAAACAGAGTGAACTGTGCATAACAAAATGGTGGCAGTCACTTTTCTCGCAATCTCACAATGATTTACAGCACTGTTTCAAAATGCTTGGAGGTTGAACTTCAGCTCCACAAAGCGCTGTATTAGCGAATCGCTGTAAAGTGAAGCGCTGTAAAGTGAGGTATACCTGTAATGGTATATAAGAGTATATCGTTGATCTGAAAAGGGAGGTAGGAGATGAATCTCTACGACCGATAACAGAGAACCTATGAAATAGATCCCGTAGAAGGAGACCATTGTATTCAATAGGTGATACTCCCTTCACATCCCTCTGACATTCACTGTACTCTGCAGGGAACCGGGCTTCAACATGCTGAGAAGCGCATATCAATGTAGAAATCTAGCACAAACTTACTTCACCACCTCCATATGAGGGAAAGTTTGTAAAACTGAATTGTGGGTGTGGTGAGGGGTGTATTTGTAGGCATTTTGAGGTTTGGGAAACTTTGCCCCTCCTGGTAGGATTGTATATACCATACGTCACTAGCTCATGGACTCTTGCTAATTACATGAAAGAAACTAAAATGACTAATTAGCTACAATTTCCTCATAAATTAAAAGGCACTCCAATCCTGCCTCACTTTAATTTGTTAGGTGCTTTAATAAACATATTTCTCATAACATCTGTATTTCCTACATATGATAACAGTAAGACAGCATTGTTGTGAGACATTTGGCTACAGTGGTAGTAATACAGACAGTAGGGATTAAATGTGCATGTGGTGTCTTTCACTCTTATGTACCATATTTACTAGAATAGCCAACTGCAAAAAAATAAATTAAAAAAATCTAAATTAATACCTTATCCACTAATACTCCAACGATATTAAACTACTGACTAATGAGCACTTATAGTTGCAGTAGCCGTGTGGGACAATCCCATCCACCATGACAGCCCTAGCAAATTCCCACTCCAATGGTATCCTAACATATCCCCTCTCCCCAAAATAATTTTCCTGAAAATGAAAATACAGCTTAAAGGTACAGTAAAGTCATAATTAGACACTCATGATTTAGAAAGAGCATACAATTTCAAACAACTTTCAAATTCAGTTCTATTATTTAATTAGCTTCCTTCTCTTGTTATCCTTTGCTGAAAGGTTTATCTATGAAAGCTCGCGAGCAGCAAAGAACCTAGGTTCTAGCTGCTGATTGGTGGCTGCATATATATAACGATTGTCACTGGCTCACCCATGTGTTCAGTTAGAAAACAGTAGTGTACTGCTGCTCCTTCAACAAATCATACCAAGAGAATGAAGCAAATTTGATAATAGAAGTAAACTGGAAAATTGTTTAAAATTGTTTGTTCTACCTAAATCATAAAAGAAAAAATGTGGGTTTCATGTACATTTAAGGGACCCATTTACCTTAAGGAACTCATAATAAGACTCTCCCCACTCTGAAGAGGCCCAATACACACACTACTCTGACACACCATAAACAGGTTATAATATACACCAGGGATGGCCAACTTACAGCCCCCTCGCACAAGTTTTTGCAGCTTTATGAAAAGGCAGAAATAAAAATGTGTGCTTTGGGTAGCAAAAACTCAACAGAGTCCTCTAAAAAGTAAAAATGATGAGAGTATCCTGCAACTGTACCTAATTCCCCTGTGCCACTTAACATTTTCAGGAAGTTTATTATTATTTGTGCATTTAATAATCATAAATATATATGTGGCCCTTTAGGGGATATAAAACCCAATTTTCTTCTTTAACCCCTTAACAACCGAGGACGTGCTAGGTACAAAAAACAGCCCTTATCAACCGCGGATGTACCTAGCACATCCTCCGCGAATATGGGCGCTGGAAGCGATCGCTTCCAGCCACTCTAAGGGTATTGCAGAGATGCCTCGATATTGAGGCATTGTACAATACCTGCTGGAGGGTAACCAATGCAGAGAGGGCTACTCTCCAGCCGACAGTGAGGAGGAAGGAGGGAGGGGGTAGGAGGGAAAGGGGGATTCTAGACGAGGAGGGGGAGATTCTGGGAATAATAAAAGTGTGGTGGGTAGCTTTAATTAGCAGCCTTCTAAATTACCAGAAAGCAATGCCAAAGCATTTACAACTATTTGTGCCATGATTGCACAACCTGTTTGTAAATAATTTTAGTGAGAAAGCTAAAGTTTGTGAAAAAGTTCACAATTTTTTTTATTTGATCGCATTTGGCGGTGAAATGGTGGCATGAAATATACCAAAATTTGCCTAGATCTATACTTTGGGTTTTCTACTAAAATAAAATATATAGTTTTGATAGGTAAAAAAAAAAAAAGAAAGCTTCATTTCTGTTTAAATGGAGTGATAGCAAAAATGCTAAAAATACTCTTTTTGGAAAGCTTTAGTCTGAAATGCCCAGTCCTTTAGGGGGTTAAGGGGTAAACATTGGGTATTTATAAACTCAGGACTAAATTTAGAAACTATTTAGCATGGGTGTTTTTTGGTGGTTGTAGATGCGTAACAGATTTTGGGGGTCAAAGTAAGAAAAAATGTGTTTTTTTTTCGATATTTTCATCATATTTTATAATTTTTTATAGTAAATTATATGACATGATGAAAATAATGGTAGCTTTAGAAAGTGCATTTAATGGCAAGAAAAAATTGTATATAATATGTGTGGGTACAGTAAATGAGTAAAAGGAAAATTATAGCAAAACACAAACACTGCAGAAATGTAAAAACAGCCCTGGTGCTTAACGGTAAGAAAATTGAAAAACGATCTGATCACTAAGGGGTTAATGATTCAAATAAAGCATATAATTTTAAACAACTTTCCACTTTATTTCAATTATCAAATTTGCTTCTTTCTCTTGTAAAGGAGCAGCAATACACTCTTGGGTGAGCCAGTGACACAGGTGAGCCAGTGACAAAATTAGAAAAAGTGATATTCTGTAACACAATTACAGGATCAGCAAAAATATTATTAAAATGTGTCAAGAACATGCACAAAAAAATAGGTTATGTCTTCCAGTGATCTTCTGAGAAGTGTCCTTAAAGTGATAAATGAAAGCCCGTTTTTTAAAAATACTATTAAAAACAGGGGCACTTTCATTAATCAAAGTTTAGAAAGCAGCCGTTTTGATTAAAAACTTACCTTTGTATTTTTCACAGCCAGAGTAGCTTTCCCCACCAGGAGATCCTCTCTTCACACGTCATCAATGACTAATCCAGCTTCCTCCAATAACGGCTTTCCCCCCAGGCCTGAGGCCATGCCGTGATTGGAGGAAGCAGGATTAGTCATTGATGACGTGTGAAGAGAGGATCTCCGGGTGGGGGAAGCTGCTCTGGCTGTGAAAAAAACAAAGGTAAGTTTTTAATTAAAACGGCTGCTTTCTAAACTTTGATGAATGAAAGTGGCCCTGTTTTTAATAGTATTTTTAAAAAACGGGCTTTCATTCATCAAAGTTTACCTTCACTTTAAGGAATAAAGAAAAGTAACAATAGTGAAGCACGGTAAAAATCCTACTTAGGACAATGAGTGAAATCTTACTCACACAGACGAAAGCTATCACTCAACTCTTAGTTTGAAAGCCCAAGAATAATCCTTGACCAGGTGACAAAGGACCGCAAAGGACTTCAGAATATATATAAAAGCATATATTTATTGTAAAAGCAAAGTCACTCTGGTATAAGGAGACTTCAATGTGGAACAGATTACACTAAATCAGACTGACAACGCTTACAAACAGCGCTAAGCTGACAGCTAACAAGAGTTCCAATAGAGTCCCAACCCGCCTCGGTGACGTGAAGTCCTAGTGTGCAATAGATCTATTGATCACTAGGACTTCGTCACTGGGAGGGTTGGGACTCTATTGGAACAAAACAATTTATATAGTAAAAGTAAATTGGAAAGTTGTTTAAATGGTATGCTCTATATGAATCATGAAAGAAAAAAAGTTGAGGTTATGTCACTTTAAGGCTTCTAAAATATTGACCCACATCACCCATGTGTTAGGAAGTTAGCCACCCCTGGTGTAATCATATACACAATGCATCACACAGACACACCATTATATAGGTTTTGTATACACAATATATCAAATATGCACACCATATAGGATATAGTACTCACAGTGCAACACATTGACACACAATAAGTTATAGTATACACAATGCATCGCACTAACTCTCTATATATAGGATATACTAGTATTAACAATGCTTCCCTTAGGTGGAATGGCACACCGACATACTGTGCATAGCCTATACAGCACACATGCACTGCACCCCATATTGGTATAACAATGCAGGACTTGCACACATGTGAATGGCTTATACTACTGCTGTGTGACAATACTACACGAGTGTGAGAGGCTCGGCCTGACTGGGTACTATCACACCATCCCGTGTCTCACCAGAGTCTTGGCCACATTTCCCCGCTGCGTAATGTTTTTGCTGTGCTTCTCATTAGCCATACGGATTCGTTGCTTGGCCACCATGTTTCGAAAAACCGGCAATCTGAACTTGAGACTACTGCTGGCTGCCACAGTTGTTCACACCCCGGCTGTCAAAAGGCGTCACTACGTCAGCGTCCCTAGAGTCGCGCTAGCCATAGCTTACAGACCTTATCCCTCCGCGCTTTTAATGGGGGGTTTAAGTAGCTGTTGGAAAGTGTTATGGCAGAGAGTTAATAATAACTCTTTGCACCCGGTGTAATAAACCGCTGGATAAAATATACAGGTAGCTCTAAGATGGTGCAGCTGGTTTCCATGGTGATGGTACTCACTGCTAGGCTTATAATAACTAGAAGATACTTGGGCTGTTTTTATTGGCCAGCATCCTTCGTGCTTGATAATTTTAAGGTTGTAACATAAGCACGCTATTTTATTTGTCACCTGTGTTATTTTCTTTACCTGGATACAGAAAATCTTTTCTATGTATTTTTTATTTAAACATTTTTAATTTGTGAAGAATTTTGTTTGCAAGTGGAATAATCCTGATGTAGGTTAAAGGGACACTAAACCCAATTATTATTATTTTTGATTCAGATAGAGCAAGCAATTGTAAGCAACTTTCTAATTTACTTCTATTATCAAATTTTCTTCATTCTCTTGCTATCTTTATTTGAAAAAGAAGGCATCTAAGTTAACGAGCCAGCCAATTTTTGTTTCAAACAATGGACAGCACTTTTTTATTGGTTGTGTCCAATCAGTACGGACAACCCAGGTTATTAAAAAATGAGCCGGCATCTAAACTTACATTCTTGCTTTTCAAATAAAGATACCAAGAGACTTAAGAAAATTTGATAATAGGAGTAAATTAGAAAGTAGCTTAAAATTGCACGCTCTATCTGCATCATGAAAGAAAAAATTTGGGTTCCGTGTCCCTTTAATTAGTGACCAGATGATGTTGGTATGCTATATTATGAAGTTATGTTTGTGCTTGACAAAAAGATAAGCCTTTTTTAAAAATAAGTTGAACATTACAGGACAACTAAAGGGCAAGACTTTGGTGCATTTTTAGAAAATATGGTCTTATAATAATTTGCTAATAGATCATTGTTTCTGCTATAAAGTTTTACATGTTAACGTTTTCAGTTGTAATTGCAGAAGCCTTGTAACTAAAACTAAAATTTGAGAAGGCATGTATAACTTTTCCAATAAAATTGGTGCCTTAAAATACTTTATAATTTGAGTGTGGATATGCAAAGCACAGTTACCCCATTAAATATAGTTTTGCCTTCGGAACTATATATACTAAGCAGGGTAATATGTTCCATAATATAATACATTTGTGTATACCCTAAAATCAGGAGACGCAGAATGCTTATTGCAAATGACTAGTGCCTCCCTTGGACATAAAAAGTTAACTCCATTTAGGGTTTCCAGGTGACCCACTGTATATCAAGGGTTGGGGGCTGATGGTGGGAGATGAATCCACACACCTTTTTTTTATATATATATATTTTATACATATCTAAACATAAACTTGTGTGTGTGTATATATAAATATATATATATACATACATACATACACACATATATATATATATATGTGTGTGTGTGTGTATGTATGTACAGTATGTATATATATATATATATATATATATATATATATATATATACATACACACACACACACACATATTTATATATATATATATATATATATATATATATATATATATATATATATATATACATACATATATATATATAGTATATTACATTCTTGTATGCCAAAAATAAGCAAAGTGAATAGTAAAGAAAACTATTAAAAAGCACTAAATACAAATTGTGTCTAACGTTTTAAGGCTGAACAGGGAATTAACATTTGTATTGTACAATTAACTAAAAAATATAATAAATGTAACACTTACACACTGGTTAAGCCCCTGAACTGCCAGAGAGGGCTGCATATCTCCTTCATACAGACATCTAGCAGATAACATACACACATATGTATATATATAATATGTATGTATATATATATATATATATATATATATATATATATATATATATATATATATATATATATATATATACAGTTGTGCTCATAAGTTTACATACCCTGGCATATTTATGATTTATTGGCCATTTTTCGGAGAATATGAATGATTACACAAAAACCTTTCTTTCACTCATGGTTAGTGTTTGGCTGAAACCATTTATTATCAATCAACTGTGTGTGTGTATAAAAGTTCATTGAGTTTCTGGACTCCTGACAGACCCTTGCATCTTTCATCCAGTGCTGCACTGACGTTTCTGGATTCTGAGTCATGGGGAAAGCAAAATAATTGTCAAAGGATCTGCGGGAAAAGGTAGTAGAACTGTATAAAACAGGAAAGGGATATAAAAAGATATCCAAGGAATTGAGAATGCAAATCAGCAGTGTTCAAACTCTAATCAAGAACTGGAAAATGAGGGGTTCTGTTTGATAACATACTGCATTCATCTTGCCATTAATTCTGACCAAATTTCCTGTGCCTTTGTAGCTCACACATCCCCGAAACATCAAAGATCCACCTCCGTGTTTCACAGTAGGAATAGTGTACCTTTCATCATAGGCCTTGTTGGCTCCTGTCCAAATGTAGCGTTTATGGTTGTGACCAAAAAGCTAAATTTTGGTCTAATCACTCCAAATGACTTTGTATCAGAAGGTTTGAGGCTTGTCTCTGTGCTGTTTGGCGTATTGTAAGCGGTATACTTTGTGGCATTTGTGAAGTAATGGCTTTCTTCTGGCTACTCAACCATGCAGCCCATCTTTCTTCAAGTGTCTCCTTATTTTGCATCTTCAAACAGCCACACCACATGTTTTCAGAGAGTCCTGTATTTCACCTGAAGTTATTTGTGGGTTTGTCTTTGCATCCCAAACAGTTTTCCTAGCAGTTGTGGCTGAAATTTTAGTTTGTCTACCTGACCGTGGTTTGGTTTCAACAGAACCCCTCATTTTCCAGTTCTTGATTAGAGTTTGAACACTGCTAATTTGCATTCTCAATTCCTTGGATATCTTTTTATATCCCATTCCTGTTTTATACAGTTCAACTACCTTTTCCCGCAGATCCTTTGACAATTCTTTTGCTTTCCCCATGACTCAGAATCCAGAAACGTCAGTGCAGCACTGGATGAAAGGTGCAAGGGTCTGTCAGGAGTCCAGAAACTCATTGACCTTTTATACACACACACTAATTACAAGCAAACAGATCACAGGTGAGGATGGTTACCTTTAATAGCCATTCAAACCACTTTGTGTCAACTTGTGTGCATGTTATCAGGCTAAAATCACCAGGGTATGTAAACTTTTGATCAGGGTCATTTGGGTAGTTTCTGTTGTCATTATGATTTAAAAAGAGTAAACACAGTTGATTGATAATAAATGGCTTCAGACAAACACTAACCATGAGTGAAATAAACGTTTTTGTGTTATCATTCATATTCTCTGAAAAATGACCAAGAAATCATAAATTCTGCCAGGGTATGTAAACTTATGAGCACAACTCTATATATATATACATACACACACATATTGTGTTTACTTTCTCCCAGACAGAAGAGATATAACTGCCCTTTTCCCTACCAGTCCTGCTTGTGTGAGATGTAAGTTGTAATATAGTTTGTGGTGTCACTTTTCTTTAGCCTTGTAAAACAAACTGTTTAACCCCTTGTCTGCTAAATAACTGTAGAAAGAGGTGTGTAGCCCTTTTTGGCAGTTCTGGGGCTTAAACAGTGTGTTAGTTTTAAATGTATTATATTTTTTTAGTTAATTGTACAAAAAAAAGTTAATTTCCTGTTCAGCCTTTAAACATTAGATACAATTTGTATTTATTGCTTTTGAATAGATTTCTTTATCATTCACTTTGCTTATTTCTGGCATACAAGAATGTTATATAAGTCCACAAAGGAGGCACTATCCGTATTCAAAGCATAAACGTAATGTTTAATAAGTTAACATTTTCAGGGTCTTCCCGATCCTCAGGCTTACTTAAGTCTGAGGACGGGGGAGACCCTGAAAACGTTAACTTATTAAAGGGACACTGTAGTCAAAAATTGATTTGTCATAGTTCAATAGTATACCTTGAAATAAAGACATTTTCAATGTTCATCACGTTGTAAATAGTTACCGTTTATTATATATTTGTCTGTGAAATATTAACTTTTTCCAAACCCACTTACTTTATCGCCGTTACTGATTTCCAATTCGGGGTGACAACTCCAGTTGGAAGATGGCGACACCTCGACGTGATGCGCATGCGCGAGCAAGCGCAACGTCATTGGATACATCACTGTCTTATGGGGAAGAAGAAATGGGGAAGATGCGCATGCGTTATTTTGATTCTTGTGTCGGTCATGTCGTGCCACAATATGCGCATGCGTGGGTACTAAAATCCAATTGCGCATATGTAGATTGACGCAATTGTATTTTAATTATATGAAAATACTCGCCATCCGATTGCCAAGTATGTTATACCTTAGACGGCCCACATTTGAGGGCTGGATGACGTGATGTCATGGGAATAAAATAAAACATTATTTTGCTAATAAATGGAGCTTTGTTTCGGTACATACAGCTAGATTAGGAGTTCTGGGTTATGAGTAAAAAAGCATCGTTATGCTTCGTAACGCTGCTTTTTCCCTAACGCCGCTATTACAAGTCTTGTAGGTACAGGTGTACCGCACACCTTTTTGGCCGTCACACAACGTCAGTACCGCACTTTTAAAAAAGTCCTTTTTCAATGGGACTTCCATAGCGCCGGTATTACGAGTTTGCTTAGGAGGCCAAAAAGTGAGTGGTACACTCTATAACCACAAGATCCGTACCGCCATCTAAAGTCAGTAGTTATGAGTTTTACGATACAAAGCTGTAGCATAAAACTCATAACTAAAGTGTTAAAAAGTACACTAACACCCATAAACTACCTATTAATCTCTAAACTGAGGCCCTCCCGCATCGCAAATATTAAAATAAAATTATTAACCCCTAATCTGCCGCTCCGGACATCGCCCCCACTATTTAAATGTAAACAATACAAACAATACTTAAATATTATTAACCCCTAATCTGCCGTCCACCCACACCACCGCTGTAGTAA
The DNA here is from genome assembly GCF_027579735.1 of Bombina bombina. Taxonomy (NCBI): domain Eukaryota; kingdom Metazoa; phylum Chordata; class Amphibia; order Anura; family Bombinatoridae; genus Bombina; species Bombina bombina. The sequence goes on along the minus strand of NC_069501.1, from coordinate 952,849,956 downwards.
ACCTATTAACTACTAAACCGCAAGCCCACCACAACAAAATATACTAAATTAAACTATTAACCCCTAAACCTCTGGCCTACCACATCACTACATAAATATATTAACTTCTAAACCTAACCCTAACGTAACCCTAAGCAGAAGTCTAACCCTAACCCTATCACCCCCTAACAAATATAATTAAAATAAATCTAAATAAACCGTACAATTATTACTTAATAATTCCTATTTAAAACTAAATACATACTTGTAAAAAAAAAAATCTAAGCTAGCTACAATATAACTAATAGTTATATTGACGCTATCTTAGGTTTTATTTTTATTTCACAGGTAAGTTTGTATTTATTTTAACTAGGTAGAGTAGTTAGTTAATAGTTATTAACTATTTACTAACTACCTAGTTAAAATAAATACAAATTTACTTGTAAAATAAAACCTAACCTGCCTTACACTAAAACATACCATTACAGGGGGCGGAGCCTAGCCATAGCTGAAGATGGCTGCTTTCTAGAAAAGCTCTGATGTCCCTGCTGAACTTACGCTAAAATAAGTGCATATATCAAATAATTTTAAGCAGAAAATAGCATTTTTTACTTTCCTAACGTTAACCCTCTAATCGGAGACACTTTTTACAACCCAGAGGCAGCTTAATAGCAGCAGCTACACTTGATAGAAGCTCCGCCATCACTGGACCTGACAGCACCCGGAGGGAGTGATCGCACTCAAATACCTCCGATACACAAAAAAAGTTACCGATTAGGAGGAGGATCACAAACGGTGCATTATAGCACCGGGAGCAGGCTACACTGGCATACCTCCGGAGCCGTCCTGCACTAAGGTGAACTCACGCACTGTAGCGCACATACCGAGGAGACTAACGGCTACATCGACTGAGGCTGTCTGCAAGCTGCGATCAGGAGGAACTCTATACCGGACACTGACCTCCTTCACGGTGAACCCTCACAGCCTGTTCAAACAGCGTAGCAGAGTGGGAGCGGAGCAGGCCCGAACAAGACCGCACCATCAGGTCTAGCCACGTGGCGAACGGAACTGACACTCTCCATCTAACACTTATAAGGTACTGAACTCTGCTATCCCCTTACCAGTACTACATCCCAGGACCCCCTAGTGGGTTCTGCATGAGAGGCTTCTTATGTGAGATCAGTGGAATATCCACGGCTACAACTACATAGGCCGCAAACACTGCATGCAAAGCAAATTCATTAGACTGTTACTATAATTTCAGTGCCTCAGTTTCCTCAAGATAAATCTAACCTCTTATAGTATAATAACGGCTGCATGTGTGTTGCCACCACTACCTTACAGAGACATAATTCCTATTAAACTCTTGTCATTTGGCCTGTTGCACTGTTACACTGCTTTCAGGTCATACATTTTGGGCTGGTGGTGTATATGTAATGACCAGCAAAAGACAGGCTAGACTCCCTAAGAATTCTCAAACCACAGTGATGGACAATTTTTTAATTGCAAATGACTCTACAGCTCCTCTGGAGAAGCCTGAGACACAACAGAAAAGAGTAGCTGCACAGATTCATAATACTGACACAATGCACACCCACCAGAACTGTGTGACCAAAGAAGATATAAAGCTTCTCTCATCCAAAGCAGATATAAAAGAGGCCATGAAAGATTTTAAATCTATGTTTCACGAACTTAAACGAGATATTTCAGCTGTAGACCGCAGGGTAACCCAGGTAGAAGAAAAGCATGAAGTACTCAGCTCTGATCTCCAGCACCAAGCTAGCTTTCTGCAGGCGCAAGAGAGCACAGTACATACACTGCTAGAGAGAATTGAGGACCTCGAGAACCGCAGTAGGAGGAACAACCTCAGACTGCGAGGAGTTCCAGAGTCAATCGAACCCCCTGCTATACAGGAATATATTCAAGATTTTGTCAAGTATCTCAGAAATGAAATTATGGGTCCTGAGATCCAGATTGAAAGGGCACACAGGGCGCTGCGCCCTAAACCTCCAGGACGGGCCCCACCTAGAGACATCATTTTAAAGCTACTATCCTTTAAAGAAAAGGAAGAAGTGCTTCGATTAGCTAGAAACAAGCAACAGATAGAATTTAGAGGTGTTGAACCGCAAGTATACTCAGACCTGAGTCCAGCTACTCTCCAAAAGAGGAGGGACCTCAGGTTTGTCACCTCTGCCTTAAAAGCCAATAGAATCCCATATAGATGGGGTTTTCCTACCAGCCTCATGGTCACTAAAAATAATGTCACACATGTCCTCAAGACACCATCAGATCTCCCGTCCTTCAATCAGGCTCTTGGCCTCAATATAAGACTTCCTGTAAAGGCCCCTGTAGCCCCGGAGGGCCCAGCAGAAGGGGAACCTAGCGGCCTGCAACATCTCCCAGACTGAACATAAGGAACATTTCTTTTCTCCTTTTTTCTTTCACTACTTGGACAATATGACCTACCCTCCCTAGCAGTAGCCCTGAAACTGGGCTTTAACCTCCTGGACACTGAGAATCACCTCATATAAGTTATAACCTATTAGTGTTTAAAATTGTTACAATTCTTAACTGATGGTAATCCCTATGATCAATCCATAGTATAACATTAGTAACAATACCTGATGCATGTATATAATTCACAGTACTAATGATGTTCAGTTGTGTGTGCACATGTTTGATTACTTATATGTTATTACTTTACGGACAAGAACTTGTTTCTGTAACTGTTACCATGATATCCCTATATGTTGCTAGGTTCTGATTGAATTATGACTCATCTGACTAAGCTAGTTTATTACACACAGTATGAGGGGAATACCCTATCTAGGATGAGGCAAATAGAGGGAACACTGTTAAGATAAAAACTCTGAGACATAAGTCTCTGGCCCCGCAGTACCATTCTCCTGAAGCAGATTCCAGAAGCCCTTAATCTAAGCCCCTTACTAAATAAATAGAGCTATAGTTATGCTTGTATTAATAATAACCAAGAACTATGGGATAAAGGGATATAGTATACAGAGGATCCCCAGAGTTATCGCAACCCGTAGAATAATGTTAGTAGCATAATCAGATGTTTGTCTATAATTATAACACTAATGATGTTCAATTGTGTCTATACATATGTGGCTACTTATATGTTATTACCTAGACCAGAACCTGATCCTATAGTTACCATCACAATACCCAGGGGCATTAATAAGATCTTACTGAATCATGGCTCATCTGGCCCAAATGGTTTGTTATTCACAGTCCAATGGAGGTACCCTAGCTAGTACGAGGCAAATAGAGGGAACACTGTTGAGAGAAAAACTCTGAGACATGAGTTTCCGGTCCAGCAGCCCTAATCTTCTGGAGTAAATTCCAGAAGCCCTTATTCTACGCCCCTCCCTAAATAAGTAGAGCAATAGTTATGCTTGATTTAATAATAACCAAGATCTGTGGGATACAGGAAAATATTATACAGCCGATCCCTAGACTTATAGACTAGTATATAAGAAGAGAATGTTTTAGAATAAATAATGCAGTTAAACCCATAGGACAAATTGGGACCGAACAGAGGATATATAACCGTTAGGCCTTCCTCTCCCTAGAAAACTTAGTTTTGATCTTTATAGGGGTCTTCCCTTACCCACTTGAGGCAGAAAACACCCAAGAAGCATATAAGTGGTTGATAACAATCCTGTTTACCACAGGTACATAAAACACCTGAAAGCAATTACTAAATTTATCAAGTATCATAAGGGGCAAGGACCCTCGCATCACATAGACTAACATCCTTATATTAGGTTTCCCCCTGGAATTTGGAAAGAGGTTCATCACAGGAGCCCTCCCAGTAACATATGGAGGGTAGGTCGGGAAAAATGCACCTTTTTCTATGCACTTATTACTGTTGTTTATTTTTTCAATGTTAAATATATGTAGCGTAAGTAGGCGGGGAACACTACCCCTGCTTTTGTTGTTTATTAGTATTATCCGTTCCTTTCTAGACGGATTAGTTTCTGCATAATACCAGTTACAGTTTCTTTCTATAACAAAGACTCTGTTATACAGAGTGCTTCACATTTAAGCTTCCCTCATTGTGACGTGACTCACTCTTCCCTATCCCTTGTAAGTATTTCTTGGTTTTCCTAACTTTAGTCTATTCTCCTCTACCCTTTTTTTTTTTTTTTTTTTTTTTTTCTCTCCCAAAATAATAAGGTAAGCATGACGAACCCACGCCTAGGAATTGTATCCCGTCCCATAGAATTAATTTCGATAAATGCAAAAGGCCTGAATAGCCCAGCTAAGAGATCTATGGTGATGAGAGACTTACATAGACAGGGAGGTAACATCGTTTACCTTCAAGAAACACACTTTGCTATAGGCCATGAACCCCGCTGGTATAGTCGTCAGTACCCTTTGGCCTTCTTCGCCTCAGGTCCCCAGAAAAAAAATGGGGTGGGTGTCCTATTCAGTGCAGACTTACCATTCAAACTTGCAGAAATATATAGAGACCCAGAGGGTAGATATCTGATCCTCACAGGTTCACTATACAATAGACCTATAACATTAGTTAATGTTTATTCCCCTAATCAATCTCAGCAGGTCTTCCTTCAGAAAGTAATTCATAAAATACACGAGATCCAATCCGGTATTCTATTCTTGGGTGGTGATCTAAATGCCTCCTTGGACCCAGCCCTAGATACCTCCGACGGCCTCTCCAGCGTCCCTCATAAAGCGCTTAAACGCATACTAACCACCCTCAGGGACTCAGCACTATATGATGTTTGGCGGTTGCACCACCCTACATCTAAGAATTACACATTTTACTCTCACCCGCATAGAAAATACTCCAGAATCGATTACTGGTTTACAGACACGATCAGACTCACACTCTCCACGAACAGCAATATACTCCCCATTACATGGTCAGACCATGCTCCGGTCACATGCACCGTATTGTGGTCCAATGTACCAGCCACCCCATACATCTGGAAGATGGATGACCTCCTCCTGGAGGATCCAGTATTTAAACTGGAAATAGAAAGGGCACTAATAGAATATTTCCAAATACACAAAGACTCGGATTCCCAGGCCTCAGTGATCTGGGAAGCTCATAAATGTACAATCAGAGGCCTCTTTCTCAAGCGAAAGGCTGGAATAATAAGGGGAAGGAGAGAGAAATATCGCAAGTTGCTCGCTGATGTAGAATCGGCGGAGCAAGCACATAAAAGAATACCAGCAGATATTACACTAGCCGAGAGATTGACTCAAGCGAGATCGGAACTCATGAAGTTCCTTCAAGTAGACTATCAAAAAGCTGCCTTAATCTTAAGGCAACAATTTTACGAACAAGGAGATAAAGCTGGACGTCTACTAGCCAGAGCAATAGCTAGGAAAAAACCCAAACATTATGTATATAGCATGACTCATCCAGATGGGGGTCAGAGAGAAGACGGTAAATCAATTGCTGAGATCTTCGGATCTTACTATGAGAACCTCTATAACATACAGAGAGTAAATGAAGTAAGAGATGAGCCCCCCCCACGAGCACGAGAAACGCAACAGATATTGGAATACCTAGAAAGAGTGGAGGTCCCCAGGCTCTCCGACCAAGATTCCGAGGCACTGGAGTCTCCATTCACACTATTAGAAATTAAACAAGCCATTAAGGATCTAGCAACAGGGAAAAGTCCAGGTCCGGATGGATTTGGAACTAAATACTATAAAACATTCTGTGACATTTTGGCACCAGAAATGTTGACTCTCTTTAACCTGCTATCTGACTCTCCGATCCTGCCTCATACGATGCTCGAAGCACATATCACAGTAATCCCTAAGCCCAACAAACCAGACAATAGACCAGAGAACTATTGTCCGATATCGCTACTAAACTCAGATATCAAGATTCTGGCGAAAGTTATAGCTAACCGCATAAACAAATACTTACCACAACTGATCTCTACTGATCAAGTGGGATTTATTCCGAAACGAGAGGCAAGGGATAATACCCTAAAAGTCCTCCAGATTATAACGCATGCCCACAACACTGGAACCCCTCTGGCCCTGGTCTCCACAGACGCAGAAAAAGCGTTTGACCGGGTCAGTTGGGAGTTTATGCGACACACTCTGGAGAAATTTGGGCTGGGCTCTAAATTTATAAATCAGATCATGTCCCTATACTCGGCGCCGAACGCTAGAGTTAGGGTGAATGGAGTACTCTCTGACGCCTTTACGATTCGTAACGGGACCAGGCAGGGATGTCCCCTGTCTCCGCTCTTGTTCGCATTGACAATTGAAGTCTTGGCGAGCAGGATCCGGACAAACCCAGAAATACATGGTGTCCTTGTAGGAAGTGATGAACATAAGCTTGCCATGTACGCAGACGACGTCTTACTTATGATATCGGATGTGAAGGGGTCCCTGACGGTGGCCCTAGAGGAGTTCAAACTCTTTGGCACAGTATCGAACTTTCTCCTAAACCCTTCCAAGTCAGAGATTATGAATATCTCGATCCCCCACATCGACTTTCAAATTTTGGAAGGTATATGCCCAATAAAAATAGCACATGGCAAACTAAAATATCTGGGTATTCACTTAACCCCATGCATAAAAGAGACTGTAGACATGAACTACAAGGGCATAAGAGACGAGATCCTTAAAGATCTATCGTCTTGGAGAAATAAAACCATCTCTTGGATGGGCCGCATCGGAGTGGTTAAAATGAATGTGTTGCCACGTGTGCTATATGTCATGCAGACCATCCCACTATCGGCGGCCTCGCACATCATTCATCAAATACAGTCTGCTCTTGAGTCCTATATTTGGAGAGATCTAAAGCCTAGAATCAAAAGGAAAACTACCTTCCTCCCTCGGAATAGAGGCGGACTAGGTATTCCAGACCTGAGAACGTATCATACAGCAATATCTCTTCAACGATTGGTGGAATGGTGTCATAACTCGGCCCAAAAGGCCTGGGTTCAGGTCGATGGCGTGCTGCTGAAGAGGGGCAACGTGGGAGCTCTCGCGTGGACCCCCTCTAAAGACAGACCTCTAGAGGTCAAACTCTACCCAATGATCGAGGAAGTGTTCTCGACTTGGGATAAACTGATTAAAACAGCCACCTACGTATCGACGCAATCCTCACCAATCACATCAATCAGAGAAAATCCTGATATGGAATTTCTATCAAGGCTCAATTTCCCGAACAAGACCTACAGCCTTGGTGACTCAGCAATGTATAATATACTCTGTCAAGGTAAATTGAAATCACAAGCGGCATTAGCTGAGTGGAACAGGGGGGCTTTTGCCTCATGGTTCACAGTGACACAGACACGGCACTACCTTGACACTCATAAAGCCAAACCGGACTTGACTAGACGCAGAATACATTTTGAAACCTTGTGCACAATGTCCGCGCCTCCATCTCATTTGATATCTCAGATTTATAGAATGTTACAGCTAGGCGGGGATGACTGTCTTCCGGGTTACACACAGACATGGCAAAATGAGCTGGGCCTAGAAATTGGACCCAAAGAGTGGAACAAGATATTTGACAAGACAAGGAGAGCCTCAATCTCGGCTAGAATTCAGGAAACACAATATAAATTACTGAGCAGGTGGTACTTGACCCCCCAAAGGTTAAAACACATATACCCTCACTCAAATGGGGGATGCTGGAGAGGGTGCGGAGAAAATGGCACCCTATTGCATATTTGGTGGACCTGTCCCCTACTAACACCTTACTGGAATGATATAATGGCTGAAATGAGTAGGGTGCTCGAGGTGATCATCCCTCCTAATCCAAGTTACTTATTATACCATCAATTACCTAAGATCACAAGGGAAGACAAATCCAGGCTCTTCCTGGTGATGCTCAATGGAGCAAAAAGCCTGATTCCCGTTTACTGGAAAAAACAGACCACCCCGAGTGTTCAGGAGTGGAAAACTAAAGTAGCAGACCTGCTGAGACTTGAAAGATATCATTACCTTAAAATTGGAAAACTTGACATACACGAGATGATGCTGCTGACCTGGGAGGGACGAGGACTGTGAGTTAATAACGTGAGAGAGGTTCATTTCCTCCCAACCCCCCCCCCCCCTTTTTTTTTTTTTTTTTTTTTTTTCACCCCCCCTCCTTCTCACCCTCCTCTCTTTTTGCCCTGTAGCCCTATCCTACTACTTCTTCCTTCCTAAAGCATTATCTTTAAATCGAGTGCAGTATTATAAGCAGCTGTGTAAGGAGTGTAAGCTGCTAAAAGCTATAAATACCGTATGATCTGTACCCGAGGATTTATATTTTTATTTTCTTCTCATGTTTTTGCTGTTATTTTAACAGGTATCACTAAACAGTTACAGTTGGATATTTGAGTAATGTAGTCGGTACACATTTCTGCAGTACCTGACTAGGTTTTTTTTTTTTCTTATACTGTTTGAATTGATCTAATTCCTATCTGCGAAATTATACAAGCAAACCTTAATAGTACAGATGTTTGCAAATTATGTACAACTGACATTGTATTGTACTCATATTAATGCTCTGTATCTTTCTTATTTCGCCAATAAAGCTCTTTTTTGAAAACTAAAAAAAAAAAAAAAAAAAAACTACCATTACAATCAAATAAAATTAAATAAATTAATCAAATACAATTATCTAAATTACAAAACCCCCCACTAAATTACACAAAATAAAAAACGAAATTATCAAAAAAACAAAAACAAATTACTGCTAATCTAATAGCCCTATCAAAATAACCCCCCCCCACACACACAAAATAATAAAACCCCTAGCCTACACTAAACTGCCAATAACCCTTAAAAGGGCCTTTTGCGGGGCATTGCCCCAAAGATAACAGCTCTTTTACCTGGCAATAAAAATTACAAACACCCCCCCAACAGTAAAACCCACCACCCACCCAACCAAACCCCCCAAATAAAACTCTATCTAAATAAACCTAAGCTAACCATTGCCCTAAAAAGGGCATTTGGATGGGTAGTGCCCTTAAAAGGGCATTTAGCTCTTTTACGGTGCTCAAACCCTAAGCTAAAAATAAAACCCACCCAATAAACTTCATTCAAGCGGGTAGAAGGTGAGAACTTAGGCTCTAGTGATCATCAGTCTGTATGGTTTAATATTCAGGCAAAGGTACTAAGCAACCATAGTAAAACAAAAGTCTTAGACTTTAGATCAACTGATTTTTCTTACATGGGCAGATACCTAGATGAATCCCTAAAAGGGATGGCACAGATTACAGGAGTACAAGAACAGTGGGAATATTTTAAAAATGCTATTCTAGATGCAACTAAACACTGTATTAGGCTTGTTTGTAAAAGTAAAATAAAAAGAAAACCAATCTGGTTTTCAAGAGAAGTAGCACATGCAGTTAAGACAAAAAAGACAGTCTATAAAAAATTCAAACTCACTGTCTCAGAAGAGGATAAAGAAAAATGGAGAACCCATCAATAGATGACAAAGCAGTTAATCAGAAAGGCTAAAGCTGATGCAGAAGAGAAAATAGCACAATCTGTAAAAAACGGTGGCAAAACCTTCTTTAGATATATCAGTGAAAAGAGAAAAACTAACAGAGGGATAGTTAGACTCAAGAATGAGGATAGAGTAGTGGAAGAAGATAAACAAATAGCAAACTGTTTAAATGATTACTTTTGTTCAGTCTTTACAACAGATGGTAAAGATAGTGAGATTCTATTAAGGGATGTTACTGTAAATAATAATGTGAGTAGTACTTTTCTTTTTACAGAGGAAGAGGTTTCAAGGGCTTTATCAAAAATAAAAGTTAATAAGTCCAAGGGTTCTAAGAGAACTTCGATCCGTAATAGCTACTCCATTAGCTGATTTATTTAATCAGTCACATCTAACAGGAGTTGTTCCAAAAGACTGGAAAATTGCAAATGTAGTCCCTCTTCATAAAAAGGGTACTAGGGAAGATTCTGCTAACTATAGGCCAGTCAGTTTGACCTCAATTGCAGGGAAATTAATGGAAACTCTTTTAAAGGAAAGACTTGTATCTTTCATTCAGACAAACAACTTAGAAGACAAAGGACAGCATGGTTTCACTGCTGGAAGATCATGCCTGACTAATCTAATTGATTTCTTTGACCATGTAACTAAAATAATAGACCAGGGAGGAGCCGTAGATGTTGCATATCTAGACTTTAGCAAAGCATTTGACACCGTCCCACTCAACAAATTTATTCAGAAAATGTATTGCCTTGGAATAGATGCTAAGATTGTTAAGTGGGTAGAATGCTGGCTTAAAGATAGACGACAGAGGGTTTCAATTAATGGAGTACATTCAAATGCGGCATCAGTTACTAGTGGTGTTCCCCAAGGGTCAGTTCTTGGGCCTGTTTTGTTTAACATGTTCATAAGTGATATTGGAAGTGGGCTTAAGGGGAAGGTTTGCTTGTTTGCTGATGATACAAAAATTTGTAACAGGGTAGATGTTCCAGGAGGAGTTGATGAAATTAACTGTGATATTAATAAACTAGAGGACTGGTCAAATAAATGGGATCTGAAAGTTAATATTACCAAGAGCAAAATTATGCATATAGGATCCAAAAACCCAAAGGCCAATTATAGTCTCAATGGTACATTACTGACTGTAATTAAAGAAGAAAGGGATTTGGGAATTATTATTTCAGATTATTTAAAATTTGGTACACAATGCTGCAGTGCAGCCAGCAAGGACAGTCAAATGCTTGGTTGCATTGGAAGAGGTTTTAGTAGCAGAAATAGCAAGGTTCTTATGCCACTTTACAGATCATTAGTTAGACCAAATATGGAATACTGTGTACAGTTCTGGAGACCATATCTTCAGAAAGATATAAATAAACTAGAAGCTGTCCAAAGGAGGGCCACTAAAATGGTACATGGTCTAAAATATAAAACGTACAAAGAAAGACTCTATGATCTAAATATGTATAGTTTAGAGGATAGAAGGGAAAGGGGTGACATGATAGAAACCTTCAATTATATGAAGGGACTTAATAAAATAGAAGCTGAAATCATTTTTCACAAAAAAATAATTGCCAAAACAAGGGGTCACAATCTAAAGTTAGAGGGTAGTAGATTCAGGAGAAATTTGAGGAAGCATTTTTTTACAGAAAGGGTGGTGGATTCATGGAATAAACTTCCATTTGAGGTGGTAAACACAAAGACTGTAAAGGAATTTAAAAATGCCTGGGACATGCATAAGGCTATCCTAAGGAAAAAGTAACATTTAATATGGGTAGACTTGATGGGCCTTTTTCGTTCTTAACTACCGTCAAATTCTATGTTTCTATGTTTCATCGAAGTGGCCAGAAGTCTTCATCCAAGCGGGCAGAAGTCTTCATCCAGACGGCATCTTATATCTTAATCCATCCGGGTCGGAGCGGGTCCATCTTCAAGACATCTGGCGCGGAGCATCCTCTTTTTCCGATCGTCGCTGGAAAAGGAAGTTCACTTTAAGTGACGTCATCCAAGATGGCGTCCCTTACATTCCGATTGGCTGATAGAATTCTATCAGCCAATAGGAATTAAAGGGGGAAAAATCCTATTGGCTGATCCAATCAGCCAATAGGATTGAGCTTTAATCCTATTGGCTGATCCAATGTCAGATACTGGACAACTGGTAACTCTAACTCCATTATATTCTTTGAGAGATATCTTGCTACTTGCAGGGACAGTCTCCTTTTTTTTTAGATAATACCATAAGCTGCCCCAGTAAGTGTCTATGTGGCTTTTCAAGTAATCAGGACATCAGAAACACGGGTTCAAATAGTTGCATTTAGAATTCATCCTCATGTTGAACTACACAGTTATGAAAATGATTCAGTAGAAATAAATAATGCCTTTGCCAGTGGTGGATGTTTGGAAATGCTGGGGGTACTACAGCATGTCAAAAAATTATTGTACTAACGCACTCCAAATATTACTGTAACAGCTCATATTTTCTGTAAAATATATATCCTGTTCTCTGACTTTCTTAATGACTACTGGTGTTTAAAAGTTTTCCCTTATCAATAAGATTATACAATTAGACATACCGACTTTTTGGAGATTCAGAACTCAAAAATGATGTTAGGCAGGTACAAAAGAAAGAAAACAAGGTAGTAGATTATGTTCATACATAAGTAAAATTAAAAAGGACTGACACTTACTGGCTATATATCTACACTCTGTAGATGAGATTAATTGCTATATATTTGTTTTTGGTAGTTAGCTGTTGCTCGTAATACACATGTTTACAGGGTATCCAGCAATTTATTATGTGGGATTACTGGCTTGGTCTCTATGTGAAATTACCTGGGTAATATATTGGAAAGTTGACTTTTTACCTTAGGCTACACATGATAATTACACAGACAAAACTCATGAATGGGTGCACATTGGAACAAACTGAGTGCATTTCACATACCCTAAGATTTACTCAGAGAAGCCTCTTTGCTGTCAAAATGCATGTGTTCATGTATCTAAATTGAATCTCATCACATGCCTGGCAAGTCCCCCCATTTATCCAAGTACCTCTGTAGAGAAGTAACATCCTATTCAGGCTGTTTTACCTTACATAATTTTGTATCATCTGCAAACACTGCCACTTGACATTTAATGTCCTTTTTAGATAGTACAGATTAAAGAGAAATGCACCAAGGACAGTACCCTAAGGCTCTACACTTACCACTGTTAGCCAGCTTGAGAATTTTCCATTAACAACAACTCTCTGCACTGCAGGGGTAGCAATACAGGCTTAGGTAGCAGTATTGTAAGATCATCTGTTCACATCTCTTAAGTAAAGAACATTTATAAGTGAGGCACATTGAATTATACAAGACTGATACTAAATACTCACCACACTGCTGTTTACTAACTAACAAACTGCCTATTGACATCTGCTAAGGAATGCTGAGTTAACCAACTCTCTTCTGCTTTCAGGTATGTGAATTGATCCCTGCATTCAAATCCTGCCATTTTCCCTGCTTTTTGTGTCATATGTACTACAAGTCTCTCTTTGGTATGTGAATTGATCCCTGCATTCAAATCCTGCCAATTTCCCTGTTTTTTGTGTCATATGTACTACAAGTTTCTCTTTGGTATGTGAATTGATCCCTGCATTCAAATCCTTCAAATTTCCCTGTTTTTTGTGTCATATGTACTACAAGTCTCTCTTTGGTATGTGAATTGATCCCTGCATTCAAATCCTGCCAATTTCCCTGTTTCTTGTATCATATGTACTACAAGTCTGTCTTTGGTATGTGAATTGATCCCTGCATTCAAATCCTGCCAATTTCCCTGTTTTTTGTGTCATATGTACTACAAGTCTCTCTTTGGTATGTGAATTGATCCCTGCATTCAAATCCTGCCAATTTCCCTTTTTTGTGTCATATGTACTACAAGTCTCTCTTTGGTATGTGAATTGATCCCTGCATTCAAATCCTGCCAATGTCCCTGTTTCTCTTGTAAGGTGTATCCAGTCCACGGATCATCCATTACTTGTGGGATATTCTCATTCCCAACAGGAAGTTGCAAGAGGACACCCACAGCAGAGCTGTTATATAGCTCCTCCCCTAACTGCCATATCCAGTCATTCTCTTGCAACTCTCAACACGCATGGAGGTAGTAAGAGAGAGTGGTGAAATATAGTTAGTTTTTTATCTTCAATCAAAAGTTTCTTATTTTAAATGGTACCGGAGTTGTACTATTTTATCCCAGGCAGTAAATAGAAGAAGAATCTGCCTGAGTTTTCTATGATCTTAGCAGGTTGTAACTACGATCCATTGCTGTTCTCACATATGTCTGAGGAGAGAGGTAACTTCAGCGGGAGAATAGCGTGTAGGTTACTCTGCTATGAGGTATGTGCAGTTACAATTTTTTCTAGAAATGGAAAATGCTAGAAAATGCTGCTGATAACGGATTAATGTAAGTTAAGCCTGAATACAGTGATTTAATAGCGACTGGTATCATGCTTACTCTCAGGGGTAATACCCTTATAAAATTGCAATTTAAAACGTTTGCTGGCATGTTTAATCGTTTTTATATATGCTTTGGTGATAAAACTTTATTGGGGCCTAGTTTTTTCCACATGGCTGGCTTAAATTTTGCCTAGAAACAGTTTCCTGAGGCTTTCCACTGTTGTAGTATAAAAGTTACAGTTGTTGCAGTTAAAATTACAAACTGTGACATCCAGCTTCCCTCAGGAGTCCCCTGTATGCTATAGGACATCTCTAAAGGGCTCAAAGGCTTTCCAAAGTCGTTTATTGGGGAAGGTAGGGCCACAGCAGGCTGTGGCAGTTTGTTGTGTCTGTTAAAAAACATCTATATCGGTTTTTTTTTATCCGTTTTTTGAATTAAGGGGTTAATCATCCATTTGCAAGTGGGTGCAATGCTCTGTTAACTTATTACATACACTGTAAAAATTTCGTTTGATTTACTGCCTTTTTTCACTGTTTTTCAAATTTTGACAAAATTTGTTTCTCTTAAAGGCACAGTACCGTTTTTTATATTTGCTTGTTAACTTGATTTAAAGTGTTTTCCAAGCTTGCTAGTCTCATTGCTAGTCTGTACAAACATGTCTGACATAGAGGAAACTCCTTGTTCATTATGTTTAAAAGCCATGGTGGAACCCCCTCTTAGAATGTGTACCAAATGTACTGATTTCACTTTAAGCAATAAAGATCATATTCTGTCTTTAAAAAAATTTATCACCAGAGGAATCTGACGAGGGGGAAGTTATGCCGACTAACTCTCCCCACATGTCAGATCCTTTGACTCCCGCTCAAGGGACTCACGCTCAAATGGCGCCAAGTACATCTAGGGCGCCCATAGCGATTACTTTACAAGACATGGCAGCAGTCATGGATAATACACTGTCAGTGGTATTAGCCAGACTACCTGAATTTAGAGGTAAGCGAGATAGCGCTGGGGTTAGACGAAATGCAGAGCATACTGACGCTTTAAGAACCATGTCTGATACTGCCTCACAATATGCAGAAGCTGAGGAAGGAGAGCTTCAGTCTGTGGGTGATGTTTCTGACTCAGGAAAGATGATGCAACCTGATTCTGATATTTTTACATTTAAATTTAAGCTTGAACACCTCCGCGTGTTTCTTAGAGAGGTTTTAGCTGCTCTGAATGACTGTGATACAATTGCAGTGCCAGAGAAATTGTGTAGACTGGATTAATACTATGCAGTGCCGGTGTGTACTGATGTTTTTCCAATACCTAAAAGGTTTACAGAAATTATTAATAAGGAATGGGATAGACCAGGTGTGACGTTCTCTTCCCCTCCTATTTTTAGAAAAATGTTTCCAATAGACGCCACCACACGGGACTTATGACAGACAGTTCCTAAGGTGGAGGGAGCAGTTTCTATTTTAGCAAAGCGTACTACTATCCCTGTCGAGGACAGTTGTGCTTTTTTAGATCCAATGGATAAAAAATTAGAAGGTTACCTTAAGAAAATGTTTATTCAATAAGGTTTTATCCTACAGCCCCTAGCATGCATTGCTCCTGTCACTGCTGCTGCGGCGTTCTGGTTTGAGTCTCTGGAAAAGGCTTTACAGGTAGCGACTCCATTGGATGACATACTTGGCAAGCTTAGAGCACTTAAGCTAGCCAATTACTTTGTTTTCTGATGCCATTGTTCATTTGACTAAACTAACGGCTAAGAATTCTGGTTTTGCTATACAGGCACGCAGGGCGCTATGGCTTAAATCATGGTCAGCTGACGTGACTTCAAAATCTAAGCTGCTTAACATTCCCTTCAAGGGGCAGACCTTATTCGGGCCTGGTTTGAAGGAGATTATTGCTGATATCACTGGAGGAAAAGGTCATGCCCTTCCTCAGGACAGGTCCAAATCAAGGACCAAACAGTCTAATTTTCGTGCCTTTCGAAACTTCAAGGCAAGTGCGGCATCAACTTCCTCTAATGCAAACAAGAGGGAACTTTTGCTCAGTCCAAGACAGTCTGGAGACCAAACCAGACCTGGGACAAAGGTAAGCAGGCCAAAAAGCCTGCTGCTGCCTCTAAGACAGCATGAAGGAACAGCACCCTATCCGGTAACGGATCTAGTAGGGGGCAGACTTTCGCTCTTCGCCCAGGCGTGGGCAAGAGATGTCCAGGATCCCTGGGTGTTGGAAATTATATCCCAGGGATATCTTCTGGACTTCAAAGCTTCCCCCCCAAAAGGGAGATTTCACCTTTCACAATTATCTGCAAACCAGATAAAGAGAGAGGCATTCTTACACTGTGTACGAGACCTCCTAGTTATGGGAGTGATCCATCCAGTTCCAAAGGAGGAACAGGGACAGGGTTTTTACTCAAATCTGTTTGTGGTTCCCAAAAAAGAGGGAACCTTCAGACCAATTTTGGATCTAAAGATCTTAAACAAATTCCTCAGAGTTCCATCATTCAAGATGGAAACTATTCGTACCATCCTACCTATGATCCAGGAGGGTCAATATATGACTACAGTGGATTTAAAGGATGCTTATCTTCACATTCCGATAACAAAGATCATCATCAGTTTCTCAGGTTTGCCTTTCTAGACAGGCATTACCAGTTTATAGCTCTTCCCTTTGGATTAGCTACAGCCGACGCTAATAGATGCTCTAGCAGCGCCCTGGTCTTTCAACCTGGCTTATGTGTTTCCACCGTTTCCTCTGCTCCCTCGACTGATTGCCAAGGTCAAGCAGGAGAGAGCATCAGTGATTTTGATAGCGCCTGCATGGCCACGCAGGACCTGGTATGCAGATCTAGTGGACATGTCATCCTTTCCACCATGGACTCTGCCTCTGAGACAGGACCTTCTACTTTAGGGTCCTTTCAACCATCCAAATCTAATTTCTCTGAGACTGACTGCCTGGAGATTGAACGCTTGATTTTATCAAAGCGTGGCTTCTCTGAGTCAGTCATTGATACCTTAATACAGGCACGAAAGCCTGTCACCAGGAAAATTTACCATAAAATATGGCGTACATATCTTTATTGGTGTGAATCCAAGGGTTAGGATTCCCAGGATATTATCTTTTCTCCAAGATGGTTTGGAAAAAGGATTGTCAGCTAGTTCCTTAAAAGGACAGATTTCTGCTCTGTCTATTCTTTTGCACAAGCGTCTGGCAGATGTTCCAGACGTTCAGGCATTTTGTCAGGCTTTGGTTAGAATCAAGCCTGTGTTTAAACCTGTTGCTCCCCCATGGAGCTTAAATTTGGTTCTTAAGGTTCTTCAAGGAGTTCCGTTTGAACCTCTTCATTCCATAGATATCAAACTTTTATCTTGGAAAGTTCTGTTTTTGGTAGCTATTTCCTCGGCTCGTAGAGTCTCCGAGTTATCTGCTTTACAATGTGATTCTCCTTATCTGATCTTCCATACAGATAAGGTAGTCCTGCGTACCAAACCTGGGTTTTTACCTAAGGTGGTATCTAACAAGAATATCAATCAAGAGATTGTTGTTCCATCCTTGTGTCCTAATCCTTCTTCAAAGAAGGAACGTCTATTACACAATCTGGACGTGGTTTGTGCTTTAAAGTTTTACTTACAAGCTACTAAAGATTTTTGTCAAACATCTGCTTTGTTTGTTGTCTACTCTGGACAGAGGAGAGGTCAAAAGGCTTCGGCAACCTCTCTTTCTTTTTGGCTAAGAAGCATAATCCGCTTAGCCTATGAGACTGCTGGCCAGCAGCCTCCTGAAAGGATTACAGCTCATTCTACTAGAGCTGTGGCTTCCACTTGGGCCTTTAAAAATGAGGCTTCTGTTGAACAGATTTGCAAGGCGGCGACTTGGTCTTCGCTTCATACTTTTTCAAAATTCTACAAATTTGATACTTTTGCTTCTTCGGAGGCTATTTTTGGGAGAAAGGTTTTACAGGCAGTGGTACCTTCCGTTTAAGTACCTGCCTTGTCCCTCCCTTCATCCGTGTACTTTAGCTTTGGTATTGGTATCCCACAAGTAATGGATGATCCGTGGACTGGATACACCTTACTAGAGAAAACACAATTTATGCTTACCTGATAAATTTGTTTCTCTTGTGGTGTATCCAGTCCACGGCCCGCCCTGCCATTTTAAGGCAGGTAATTTTTTCATTTAAACTACAGTCACCACTGCACCCTATGGTTTCTCCTTTCTCTGCGTGTTTTCGGTTGAATGACTGGATATGGCAGTTAGGGGAGGAGCTATATAACAGCTCTGCAGTGGGTGTCCTCTTGCAACTTCCTGTTGGGAATGAGAATATCCCACAAGTAATGGATGATCCGTGGACTGGATACACCACAAGAGAAACAAATTTATCAGGTAAGCATAAATTGTGTTTTTTTGTGTCATATGTATTGCAAGCCTCTCTTTTTGCATTTGTCTGTATAATTAATTATGTATTTACCCTGTTGATATCCTGCCTTTATCTTTGTGATGTTCAAACCTTGCAAATACTTGTTTTAATTCCTAAATTTATAATTTCACTAATGGTTTAACCACAGCCTCCCCCAAATTCTATTGTCTGTTATTTTTAACTTATCTCATCCTGAATCAAATTTTCCCAATTGGCCTTTGACTGTCTTTGATCAGGTCATTACCTAATTTATTGCATTCAGCTGAATGCTGTGGCCTACAAATTTAAAGGGACACTGAACCCAAATTTTTTCTTTCGTGATTCAGATAGAGCATGAAATTTTAAGCAACTTTCTAATTTACTCCTATTATCAATTTTTCTTCGTTCTCTTGCTATCTTTATTTGAAAAAGAAGGCATCTCATTTTTTTGGTTCAGGACTCTGGACAGCACTTTTTTATTGGTGGATTAATTTATCCACCAATCAGCAAGGACAACCCAAGTTGTTCACCAAAAATGGGCCGGCATCTAAACTTACTTTCTTGCATTTCAAATAAAGATACCTAGAGAATGAAGACAATTTGATAATAGGAGTAAATTAGAAAGTTAAAAAGATCAGACGATAACCGCATTCCAGATATTTTAAAAAATATATTCCTTTATTCAAATTCAGTTAAAATCCACGGCACACATTATAAAACATAAAAGATCAGTGGGAAATCCGTCAGTCTGACGCGTTTCGGCTATCTAGCCTTACTCATAGACTTAATCTGACTAGCACCTGTGGAGCTTAAATACGCTCCCTCACATTCTCATTGGTTACCACTTTTCCCACTGAAAACAGATGTATGGAGACTTAAAGGGACAGCAGGTCAGAACTGTCAGTCACATGATAAAAGGCAAGCACACTTAATTTCAGTGCCATTAACACTTGATTAGCTATATTGTGTCTTTTCTTCTTATAATATTGTATGTATCACGTAAGACCCACGATAATCTTATTTAGTGCTACTTGTCTATTGTACCATCAATAGAGTTAAACTAATGCTTTATACAAGCATAGATATAAGATAGTTATTCTCATCTTTTATTTAAGAATAGGTTCAGACTACACCTCCATATTTAACTTCTGCTAGAGATCAATATTGAGTATATGGAGAGACATCATATAACTTTTTTTGGAGTTGAATATAGAAAGAGGATTTAAGTGACAGGTATATTTATCATAATTCCTTAAACTAGTTACTATGTATAACCCATCCTATTATATATCTACTCCCAGAAGTTAATAATATCCCCATCTATATTTAGGCCATTTGGTTTACGCGTCCTCAGCGTAAAAATCCAATAGGCCTCCTTTCTAAACAGGGCATGTACCCTATTACCACCTCTTGGTTTTTTCATTATTAGATCAATGATCATCCAGGTGAATGTACTTGTGTCTCCCCCATGGTCAAATATGAAATGTTTAGAGACTCCTGTTGTAGCTCTGTTCTTCTCTATATCATATAGATGTTCCTTGATCCTAACCCTTGTCTCTCTGGAGGTGCATCCTATATACTGTTTCTCACAGGCTGTACATGTAACCATATATATAGCATGGTCTGATCTACAATTTGTACAAAAGCCACAGTTAAAGACCTTCTGGGTACTAGAAGATTGAAAGACCTTACTTGTCTGTGTTAGGTCGCATGCCACACAGCTACGTGTGCCACACTTGTAGTGGCCTTTACATGTGAGCCAGCTACTACCCTTCTTAGGTTTTTTCAGAACACTGGGGGACACCATATTACCAATGGTAACATTCCTTTTAGATACAAACTGGCATCCCTCTTCTACCACTCTCTTTAAAACTTTATCAGCTTTCAAAATTGATAAGTTTTTTCTGATAATGTTACAGATACTATTGTACTGTTTGGTGTAGGTAGTCACGAAAGTGACTCCTCCAGTTTGATTCTCATGATTTAAGCCTTTCTCCTTTCTCCTATTTTTTGTTTTCTGTATTTTAGGTTTGAGTAGTTCTTCTCTAGGTATAACCCTAACGTCATTATAGGCTCTCATGATGCTATTTTCTGGATAGCCTCTTGCTCTAAGTTTATTAATCAAGGTTCTACTCTCCTTAAGAAAGGCATCGTCATCAGAGCAATTACGTCTAATCCTTATCATTTCCCCTTTGGACACCCCATAATGCATGTGCTTGGGGTGGCAGCTCTTCGCATGCAAAAGGGAATTTGCGGATATCGGTTTGGTATATAGTGAGGTGGATATGTATCCCCTGTTAGGATCTCCTTCAAGTGTTAGATCCAGATAGTCAATCCTATTCTCTTCAAAGTGAGAAGTGAATTCTAGACCCACTTGGTTGTTGTTGAGGTAGGCTATGAACTGTTCACTCTCCGCTTTAGACCCCACCCATACAAACAGGAGATCGTCGATATAGCGTTTGTACCCTACAAGTGACTCCCTGTAAGGATTTCCATCTGCATAGACATGGGACAGCTCCCACCAACCCATAAATAGGTTGGCGTATGCTGGGGCAAATTTGGCCCCCATAGCTGTCCCACGTCTCTGCAGATAGAATATGCCTTCAAACTCAAAATAGTTGTGGGTCAACAGAAAGTGAACAGTTCTAACAATAAATTCTTTAAGAGAATCCTCATAATCACTAAGGAGATCCATCATTTCTCTGATAGCCAATAAACCAAATTCATGTGGTATGGAGGAGTACAGGCTCACCACATCAATGGTGAGCCAATTATACTCCTCCCTCCAGGTAATCTCTTTCAGTGAGTTAAGTAAATGTTTGGTATCCCTCAAGTATGAGGGTAACTTGCAAACAAGTGGCTGTAGTAACGATTCTATCCAGTTAGACAGGTTCTCAAAAAGAGAACCTATCCCTGAAACAATAGGTCTACCCTTAACATGGGTGATGGACTTGTGGACCTTCGGTAAGTGGTGGAAAATAGGTGTCACCGGTTCATGAATATATAGGTATTCGAAGGTCGACAAGTCCATCACCCCTTGTTCAAGGCCATCATCAAGTAAATCTTTCAATAGTTCTTGAAAGTGTTTGGTAGGGTTAGTGTGAAGTGTCTTGTAAACATTTACATCTTCTAATTGTCTGTGAGCTTCTTCAATGTATGTACTCTTGTCCATTACTACAATAGTACCCCCCTTGTCCGAGCTCTTGATGACTATATTGTCTCTTTCTTTCAATTTCCTCAGACCCTCTTTTTCTTTGTTAGTTAAGTTGGACCTACAATTTTTAGTTTCATTTTTTAGTTTAATTAGATCTTCCTCTACTCTTTTATGGAAGAGTTCTAAAATCAAGCCCCTTGACTGTGTAGGGTAAAATTTCGACTTGCGTCTGAAACCATTATGTATCCGTTTCATATTGGTAGGGGGACAACTTTCTCTTTCTAGATGGTAAAGGGAAAGGAAATCAGAAGCATCTTTTATTTGGAAGAAATCATTCATTACAGAAGATTCCTCTGCAGTACTTAAATGTGTTTCGGTTTCCACCCCTTCATCACTTGAAAAATGTTTTTTCAGTGTTAATGTCCGTACGAACCTATTGACATCTACTAGGGTATCAAAAACATTGAAGTCTGCAGAGGGAACAAAATTTAAACCCAATTTCAGAGATGCCATCTCTTCCTCACTAAGCACTATACTTGATATATTTATTATCTTCATATCTTGTACTTGTTTTGTGTTCCTCTCCTCAGAGTGTACTGCTCTCTCTGTGATTGTGGTTCCTTGTATTTTCCTCTTCCTCTTCCCCCTCTTCCTCTTCCTCCCCCCTGGCCTCTGGCCCCCACCTCTTGAAAAACCTGTACCTCAGTGTTTTCAATAGTCTGGTGTGTGCAAGGCTGTATATCTAGAACTCTAGTATATTTGTTATTATGTTTGCCATTACTCCCTGATTTGAGAATACCTGTAGATACTACAATATTCGAAGCCATTGGTGGTTCTATATTTCCTGTTGATAATGTATTCGTGAGACCCTCATTAGATTGTATAAAGGCTTCCTCATCAGAGGATGCACCACTTGACATATAGTCCACAAAGTCTCTGATTTCATTATCTTCATTGGACTCTTCAGTGTCTGAGAATGTCACTTGTTTTTTGTTTCCTTGTCCAGGTATCTGACTCTTATTTGTTGGTGTATTCCCTCTATTCAATTTCTTCTGTTTCTTTTGTCTACTAAAGGTCTGTGTGTTCCACTGGTACACCTTATTATTACTGTAGTCATCTGTATCACGTAGAAACTTGTTGTATTTTAGCCTGTCAATATCCTGTTTCATACTGTCAATGGTTGTTTTTAATAAGGCATCTAGTTCTCTATAGCGGTCATGTGATGTGAAAGAATTCAGATCTCTCTGTAACTCTTTAATGAAATCCCTTGCCTCTTCAAGCTTTTGGTTTTTAAATTTAATTATGACTCCCATGAGTCTGATGGAACACTCTGTTAATATATTGTTCCATTCTAAAATAAACCATTCCTCAGAGACTTGAAAGGACGGTCTTTTACGTAATCTGAGGCCCCACAAGAGAAACAAATTTATCAGGTAAGCATAAATTGTGTTTTTTTGTGTCATATGTATTGCAAGCCTCTCTTTTTGCATTTGTCTGTATAATTAATTATGTATTTACCCTGTTGATATCCTGCCTTTATCTTTGTGATGTTCAAATCTTGCAAATACTTGTTTTAATTCCTAAATTTATAATTTCACTAATGGTTTAACCACAGCCTCCCCCAAATTCTATTGTCTGTTATTTTTAACTTATCTCATCCTGAATCAAATTTTCCCAATTGGCCTTTGACTGTCTTTGATCAGGTCATTACCTAATTTATTGCATTCAGCTGAATGCTGTGGCCTACAAATTTAAAGGGACACTGAACCCAAATTTTTTCTTTCGTGATTCAGATAGAGCATGAAATTTTAAGCAACTTTCTAATTTACTCCTATTATCAATTTTTCTTCGTTCTCTTGCTATCTTTATTTGAAAAAGAAGGCATCTCATTTTTTTGGTTCAGGACTCTGGACAGCACTTTTTTATTGGTGGATTAATTTATCCACCAATCAGCAAGGACAACCCAAGTTGTTCACCAAAAATGGGCCGGCATCTAAACTTACATTCTTGCATTTCAAATAAAGATACCTAGAGAATGAAGACAATTTGATAATAGGAGTAAATTAGAAAGTTGCTTAAAATTTCATGCTCTATCTGAATCACTTAAGAAAATTTTTGGGTTCAGTGTCCCTTGAAGTAACACGAACTACTCTCTCCGCTATGTGGAGAGAATCTCATATCAAGCTACTTTTTATGACATATTTTACTCCTGATAAAGGTTTCAGATATGGAAATCTCAGCTTTCATACTTGTCCTAGATGTTCACTACTAGCGGCTAACCTTGTACATATGCTATGGGAGTGTCCAGGGATTAGACAATTCTGGCTTAAGTTACAATATTGGCTTAATAATAAATTGGGGATTTCCCCTCTGACATTAAAACTGACATACATACTGTTCCTTCAGGAGGACTCAAAAAATCGGCATGTAAACCATAGATTGGTTAACACGGCCATCTTAGCGGCTAGATACCTAATTTTTAAAAAATGGAAAAGCAAGAAGACCCCCAGTATTCCGGAGGTCAAGAATTGTCTGAAAAAACAATGTATCCTAGAGCAGATCGATACCAACTTAACTGATGAGCAAGACATTTCTGTATTCTTTTCAAAATGGTCATCTTTTATTAAAACCCTTTCCCCTAATGAAATTGACTATCTAATTTATCCATTTCGAAATTCTGAACTTGTACTGTTAAAGCTTTGGTAAACAGTTCTATGCCATTTATGTCCATTTATCTTATCTCCTTTTTTTTCTCCCCCCCCCCTCTTTTTTTTTTTTTTTGTTGTTGTTGTTGTTTGTTTGTTTGTTTGTTAGTTTGCTTGTTTGGTTGGTTTTGTTTATGTTTGTGGATTTGTTTTGAGTTGAGGGGTGTCCCCCAAATTGGGTTATGTGGAGCTACTAGAAAAAGTTAGAGGTTCTATTTTTTGTACATCGGGCAAAAACAGTAATCTGCCCTAGAGAAATTGTTGTTTCTTTTTTTTGTCTAAGACATGTTGGTATTTATTTTTCTACTTTCTTGCTTTATCTGTAATGTCTGGATTTATATGTACTATGCCTATTACGATACCAGATGTAATGAATTCATTTGCTTTGTATACTTATTTTGAACCTCAACAATAAAAAAAAAATATATAAAAAAAAAAAAAAATTCATGCTCTATCTGAATCACGAAAGAAAAAATTTGGGTTCAGTGTCCCTTTAAACACTGCTATGGGGAAAACAATGCAGGGGTAGCAATACAGGCTTAGGTAGCAGTATTGAAAGATCATCTGTTCCCATCTCTTAAGTGAACATTTATAAGTGAGGCACATCGAATTATACAAGAATTCAACAAGGATTTGACAAGGGGTAAGGCAAGTGCTGTTTTTATACTGAGTTTTCTACACTGTCTATTTTGTAAAAAATGCACAATATCTTAATATCCCTTTTTGCCACCTTTTTTCTGTTCAACAAACTACTTTACTCAATTACTCCTTACCCCTCACCACCTGCATTGCTCATTAGCCCATCTCATCACTTCACACATTCCTAAAGACTCTCTCTCCCCCTTGCAACTCATCACCAAAACAGTCTCACTACTGCAAATCTGCATCTCATCTCATGTCACTCTCCCTCTTGCTCATACTAGCTGCTGGCGACATCTCCCCTAATCCTGGTCCCCCACAACTTCCCTGCCCTGCACACCCATGTGTGCCCTTCAATAGACTTCAAAAACAAAACTCTGGTAACCTTAATCATTTTCCTCTTGCATCTGGTGTTGGTATTTTACTTTCCTCTCGTTGCACATTTCAACAAATACAGCCCTTCTCTTCCCTCACATTTTCTTCATTCGAAACACATGATTCGCTTATTCTCTACCCTCTCTATACGTGTTGCAGTCATATACCGCCCCCCTGGCTCCGCAACTCTATTTCTAGATCACTTTGCCGCCTGGCTACCATACTTCCTTTCCTCGGATACTCCTGCCCTCATTCTCAGGGACTTCAACCTCCCTGTTGATAATCCCTCTGCCTCTTCTGCAAAACAACTTCTGCAACTCACTTCCTCTCTCTGCCTGTCACAATGGACTAACTCTCCCATTCACAAAGATGGTCACTCCCTTGATCTGATTTTCAGTTATCAATGCACTATCTCAAACTTCACAAACTCACCTTTTCCTCTTTCTGACCACCACATCCTCACTTGTACCATCACCTTCCTCCCTACAACTCTCCCTCCTTCTACCCCTCACACTAAACTTCACAGAAGAACCAAGTTATTAGATCAGCAACAGCTCCCTAGCTCTCTCGAACCTCTTCTCTCTTTCATCCCCTCCTTTTCCTGTCCTGATGAATCCATCTGCCACTATAACTCCACCCTTACATCGGTCCTTGATAACCTGGCCCCACCTACCATAGCTCCGAAAACATACACTCATCCTCAGCCATGGCATACTCTGACACGGTACCTATGCCGATGTTCCCGTACTGCTGAGCGACATTGGAGGAAATCTCGGAGTTTTGCTGACTTTCTTCACTATAAGTTCATCTTGAACTCCTACTATTCTGCCCTTAATCTATATAAGCAACATTACTTCTCTACTCTTATCTCTACTCTTTCTTCAAACCCAAAACATCTGTTCTCCACATTCAATACTCTTCTCCGCCCACCCCCAACTCCCACCACAACTTTTCTCTCAGACCAAGATTTTGCCAGCTACTTCAACAACGAAATCAGCTCTCAACATACTACCAGTCTCCCACCCCCTCAAAAGCTCACAATCATCCAAAACCCACATAGCCATAAATTTAGCTATTTTTCCCCTGTTACAGAGGATGAAGTTTCTGCCCTTATACTATACTCTCACCTCACTACCTGTCCCCTCGACCCCATCCCCTCACAACTACTCCCCTCCCTCTCTTCTACCCTTACCCCTGTACTTGCACACATCTTCAACCTCTCCCTCAGCACTGGTATAGTTCCCACATCTCTTAAATATGCATTAGTCACACCTATACTCAAAAAACCTTCTCTCTATCCAACCTCCCCATCCAACTACAACCTCTTGCCTCAAAACTTCTTGAAATGCTAGTATATGCTCGTCTATCCCATTTCCTTACATTAAACTCCCTCCTTGACCCATTGCAATCTAGATTTTGCCCCTTCACTCAACAGAGACAGCAATTGTTAAGGTTACCAATGACCTACTTACAGCAAAATCAAAAGGCCACTTCTCTCTACTTATCCTCCTTGATCTGTCTGCAGCCTTTTATACTGTCGACCACCCTCTTTTGCTCCATACCCTACAATCCTTCGGCATCTGGGACACAGCTCTCTCTTGGTTCTCTTCCTATCTGTCTAACCTTACCTTTAGTGTATCCTTCTCTAGGGTATCCTCTGCCCCGTTACCTCTTTCTGTTGGGGTACTGCAAGGCTCTGTCCTCGGTCCCCTTCTCTTCTCAATCTACACATCCTCACTAGGTTCCTTAATAAAGTCCCACGGGTTTCATTATTATTTGTATGCCGACGATACCCAAATCTACCTCTCTGCACCAGAGCTATCTCCTTCCTTGCTAACCCGTGTCACTAACTGTCTCTCTCATATCTCATCTTGGATGTCCTCTAACTACCTCAAGCTAAATCTCTCCAAAACTGAGCTCCTTATTTTCCCCCCTTCTTCCAAAATCTCCACCCCCCATTTCTCTATAACTGTTGACAACTCCATCATTACCCCAACCTCACATGCCCGATGTCTTGGGGTCACACTTGACTCAGATCTTTCTTTCACTCCTCACATTCAGTTCTTGGCTAAAGCCTGCCGCTTTCACCTTAAAAACATCGCTAAAATTAGACATTTCCTTACACAAGACACAACAAAGATTTTAATTCACTCTCTCATCCTTTCCCGCCTTGACTACTGCAACTCTATCCTCTCTGGTCTCCTCCCTAGCTGCCACCTAGCTCCTTTACAATCCATAATGAATGCCTCTGCCAGGCTCATCTTCCTTGCACGTCGCACTTCATCTGCCGCACCTCTCTGGCAATCCCTTCACTGGCTTCCTCTTGCCTCCAAGATTAAACACAAAATTCTCACTCTGACACACAAAGTCCTCTATTACACTGCTCCCCCCTACATCTCAGACCTTGTCTCCAGATCAGATACTCTCCCTCCTGTCCCCTTCGCTCCGCTCATGTTCTCCTACTCTCCTACTCTCTTGTTACCACCTCACATTTCCGTCTACAAGATTTCTCAAGACTGGCTCCCATCTTATGGAACTCTCTGCCTCTCTCCACAAGAATCTCCCCTAGTTTTAAAAGCTTCAAGTGCTCCCTGAAGACTTTACTATTCAGGGATGCTTACAACCTACACTAACCTTCCTATCTCCACTGCTATCCCCTAAAACCCCATAGCATGTAAGCCTATGAGCCCAGCTATTTGTAGTTCACCTTCTTAAGAGTCGACTACAACAGTGCAACTCTCGGCAGGACCCTCTCTCATCATTTGATCCCTGTAATTGTTTTTTATATACCACTCATGTTCATAGCGCTGCGGAACCTGTTGGCGCTCTACAAATACCTGATAATAATAATAATAATAAAAAGGGATATGAAACCCAAATTATTTATTTCATGATTCAGATAGCACATGCAATTTTAAACAACTTTCTAATTTACTCTTAATATCCTATTAAATTTGAAATGGCATTATTGCCATATATTTTAGTTAGCAAAATGCTCTAGAAAAACTAATTACTGTTTTAGTCTCATATGCACATAAGCTACCTGTGATTCTAACACTGTCTGCTCAGAGAGATGGTGATGTGTATTTTGCCAGTGAAGACTTTATTTGTGTGTTGTTTAAATAGCGGTCAAATGATATGTGTGGATGACGCTGAAAAGCAGTAATATACAGTACTGTGCAAAAGTCTTAGGCCACCATTAGATTTGTTATTTTAGAAAAGGTTTAATGACTATTCATATTTATTTTTTGGTCTATTTATTAAGATACAAACAGAAAATACAGGAAATATGTACACAAAATATAAAAAAACACAAGTTTCAGAACAAAATGGCTTCTTTAGGCAAAAGTCAGTATTTAGTGTGACCTCCTTTGGCACTGAGCGCATCTTGAACTCTTTTGGGGAGACTGTTCTGAAGTTTTCTGAAGTAATCTTCTTGTATATTATACCAGGCTTCTTTCAACACTTCCCAGAGTTCTTCTTTAGATTTAAGTTGTCTTATTTCTTTCTCTGTCCAGGTGATCCCATACTGCCTCTTTAATATTCTGGTCTATGACTGTCAGCGTTTCATCAGCTGTTTTTCTCTCCATATATGATTTCACTGCATTAGCAGTGTGCTTAGGATCATTATCATGATGAAAAATAAAACCATTCCCAATCAGATGCTTTCCAGAAGGAATGGCATGATGAAATAAAACCTGTCTGTACTTTTCACCATTCATGATCCCATCAATTCGGGCAATATCGCCAACATCACTGGCAGAAATGCAACCCCAAACCAGGACAGACCCTCCACCATGTTTCACTGAAGGCAGCAAGCACTAATTCTTCTATCTCTCTCCAACTCTTCTTCTCACATATTGTCGACGATTGGACCCAACAATTTAAACTTGGATTCGTCACTCCATAATACTCTTTTTCCACTAATCTTCATTCCAATCTTTGTGAGCTTTAGCATATCTTAGCCTTTCACCCTGTTCCCCTTCCAAAAAAGTGGTTACTTGGCTGCTACCCTTCCACAAACCATTCCTGATCAAGCTTCTTCGTACTGTAGAAGGGGTCAACTTGTTATCCTGATGAAGCTGCCAGATGCTGAGCTAGGTCTAGCTTGACTTCTTTGGGTCTCTCAAAGAAGAAACTCTGAGAAACTTCTCATCAGATTTTGAAAGTTTTCTTGGCCTTCCAGTCCTTTTATTTTTCCTTGACCTCTCCTGATTCTTCATATTTCTTTATAAGAGATTGAATACCACATTTTGAGTATCCAGTTTGCTGATTTCCCTTTGATGATGCAAATGTATGATTTTATGGCTGTCTTGCTGATGCAAAAGTATGATTTTATGGCTGTCAAATGCTGTGATCTTTGGCATTTTGAATGGAATGATGTGATTGAAAGTTTGTCTTATTAGCAAGATTCCTATGAATTAAACTCATTCCACATGTGTATGCAATGCACAAGCATGTCCTGCACAAACCTGGTGTAATAGACATTATTCACAGCAGTCATATTGACATAAAATATAAGACAAATACAGGTGTTAGCAATGACATTAATTAGGGTTCCATTCCATTTAGGTTTACGAGAGCCAGGTTCCTGCTATTGCTCAAGTTTAAGGGGAGGACACACTAAATACTTGCCACTTTAGCCTATTGAAGCATTTTTTCTGGGTTTTTTCCCTGTTTTTTAATACTGCATACAAATAGCCTGTATTTTCTTGTTGTATTCTAATAAAGAGACTGAGAAATAATTACATATGGCCCTTATACCATTGCTAAAGCAACAAATCTAATGGTGGCCTAAGACTTTTGCACAATACTGTATTTTACTAGAAACATTTTGCTTATGGAGGTATATTGCAAAAAATGCTTCTATTTAAAATGTAAATGCACCCATGCACATTTCAATTTGAACCTTTCTAACAATTTAATAATCTTTCATAAAATTTCCCCACCACATGTCTGTAACTGTCTGGCTTTTTTTTATTATTATTATTATTTTTAGGAGCATCATTTTAAACTAATTTTTTTTTTTTTGTAGTTTAAATTTTTATTGGAGTTTTAAAATGAAAAATACAGACATAGAAAGAAAGTTTCCATTACAAGACAACATCATATATATGCTAACAATATTGAAATACCTAGGTGTAAGTAGGTTTGGGGGTAACATTGGAGAACTTGATAGCCTATCGATAAACCTGCTAGTTAGAACCTGGAGGCTCTCCAATGCATCAAATCTAAGTGTCAAAAGTAATAGAAGGGAATAGTTAGCAATCCAAGAGACCTCTTCGAGGTCTCATTGATAAAACTCAAGTTTGGGTTATTAAGTATAGGGTGATGGAGCTTGGAGATAATATAAGGTTATAAGAGGCCCTACATGCCCTCGAGAGATCACATGTACTTATGTAAATAGAAGGTGAAGTGGAACTGGGAAGGGGAGAGGGAAGGAGGGGGAAATGAAGAAAGTGTGGGGATGGCTAGGTCTCAAACGGTGTCCCGTTGTGTTAGTCATTAATGTGTATGAGGGCGCAATCGTTAATTAAATGTCATGGGTAGTGGTGTTGGGCTTCCAGTCGGTGTTGTACTGTTCCTTCCAGTCTGCCCAAACAAGTTCAAACAAGTCAGAATTGTTCAATTTATAAAAGATGTCCTTCTCCATAATATATATATACGCCATTATGTTGCAGATTACAGACCAACTAGGGGGGAATTCCTTTTTCCACGAACAAGCTATGGCGTGCTTAACAGTCATGAATAAATATATACAGATGTATGAGTGGTGTTTAGGCAAAGTGTGGATATTTAAGTGCAGAAGAGCTGAGGAAGGTGATTTAGGGAGAGGGATACCAATACAAGTCAGGGCTTTAAAGCATTTCTGCCACAAGGGTTGAATCACAGGACACTCCCACCAGATATGAAACGCATTGCCTCTGTGACCACATTTCCTCCAGCACTCGGGGGACGCACTTGAGAACATCTTTGCCAATCTAGTAGGTACATAGTACCAGTGGGATAAAAGTTTGAAGTAAATCTCATACATCGTTGTGCAGTGTATGGCCTTCTGGGTCAGAGAGAAGGCACGCTCCCACACATCAGGGAGAACCTGCATTCTTAGTAATGCCTCCCAGCGGGCCAAGTGGGCAGGCATTTCAGGACCTTGTGTACCACTTAGTAACATGTAGTGGAGGGAGAGGGGCCTACGCAGCCTAGTCCCCTGGTCCCAAATGGTCTCCCATAGAGTGAGCGGGCGAGTAAGGTTCGGCTTAAATCCCCAACTATTTAGGAAGCTCTTAATTCTGTGGAACTCAAAAGACAAGTAGGGAGGTACCTAGATATTGCGACTAATTTGGGAAAACTATTTAAAGGAGTCCCGAGAAGTTGGGGACCACAAGTCCGATACCAGGTGAATCCCCAATTGAGCCCATTTATTAGGATGGGAATCCTGCATCCCCGAAAGGAGACCTGCTATGGAGGTGATAGGGGAGGGGTGTGGGCAATATGCGGATGATGTCTGATTCCATCCCAGAAATCAAGGCACTCGTGGACAACCGGGTTAATCAACTCAAGCTCTCTACGGCAGTGTGGTGGGGTCCAGATTAGATCTCGTAAGCTAATATGATGAGGTAGGGAAGCTTGTTCGATTGATCTCCATTTAGAATGAGATAGTTTAACTCCCCATTGAGACACATGGGTGAGCATAGCACCTTCATAGTACCGGGAGACCAACGGAGAGGCTATGCCTCCAGAGGTTTTAGGGAGTTGGAGCAATTTGTGTGCTACTCTGGGAGGTTTGTCCTGCCAAATGAATTTCGTGAACCCACTTTGAAATTGGAGTAGTAAGTATTTGGGAATCTTGATAGGTAGGCACCGAAATAAATAGGTGAGTCTTGGGAGGAAAGACATTTTCAAAGCCGCGACCCTGCCAAGCCAGGATACATGTTGTAAGTTCCAATCTCTCCTTAGGGAGCGAAGCGAGGTAAGGAGGGGAAGATAATTACCTTTGATTATTTGGGGAAGGCTACTAGATAGTCTAACACCTAAGTGTAAGACAGGATGGTCCGTCCAAGTAAAGTTGAAACTTTTTTTAGGGAGGCTACTTGCGGACTTATGAAGCCTTGTGTGTACACTTCCGTTTTTGAAAGGTTCAATTTATAGTAGGAGTGGGCGCCAAAGGAGGTAAGCGTATCTAAGAGTCTGGGAATATTTCGAATGGGGTGTGATGAAAAGAGTGTGACGTCATCTGCGAATAACGCGATTTTGTGTGCAGTGCCAAATAGGGTGACACCCTGTATGTGGGGGTCAGGTCTTATTTGTTCTGCCAGAGGTTCAATTGATAAGGCAAATAATAGTGGCGACAGAGGACAGCCTTGTCTAGTACCATTTGTAATAGTGAAGGAGGGGGAGTGAAAGCCCAAGCCGCTCACAGAAGCTGTGGGAGTTGAGTAGAGGGCTTTGACGGCCTCTATAAAATTGCTGGGGAGACGAAAGCGTTCAAGGACCGCCCAAAGATATTGCCATCTGACCCGGTCAAAAGCCTTCTCGGCATCAAGAGAGATGACCGAGAGCGGCCTCTGAAGTCGAGAAGAGAGAGTGAGGATGTTAAGAAGTCTTCTTGTGTTGTCTGGACCCTCTCGTTGGGGCACAAAGCCCACCTGGTCCGGATCAATTAGGGAAGGTAGAAGGTTGGCAAGCCTGTTGGCCAATATCTTAGAATAAAACTTTATGTCAGTGTTTATTAAAGAGATGGGCCTATAACTGGCACAAAGGGTTGGGTCCTTGTTTGGTTTTAGAATGGTAACTATATTGGCTTCCAAAAATTTTTTCTGGAAGTGGCCTTCTTTTCTAGCTAGGTTATAGAATTTGAGTAGTAAGGGAGAAAGTTCCCGAGCAAAGATTTTATAGAAATGAACCGGGTAGCCATCAGGGCCAGGTGACTTAAAAGATTTTGCGTTTCTAATAACCATCAGAATTTCCGAAAGCGAGAAAGGGGAGCTTAAGAGGTCACGTTGCTCTGGGGCGAGAGTGGGGAGTGACAAAGTCTCCTGGAAGGTTCGCAAAACATCTTGGGTGGAGGACCTAGGTGATTCAGATGTGGCTATATTGTATAATTTAGTATAATAGTCAGCGCATGCCACCCCTATTTGGGATGGGATCTGATGAAGGGAATCTGGAGTTTGTATACAATGGATTTGAGATGCCCCCACCCTATTTCTAATTTTGTTAGCCAGTAGGGTGTCAGCTTTGTTGCTTTTATAATAGAACATATGTTTTAGTTTGGTGAGGTTGATCTGAGTTCTACAGAGCTCAAGCTGAGAGATGTGATTCTTAATTGCAGTGATTTGAGATGTAGTGTCCATATTAATAGTGTTCCTATTTTGTTCTTCTAGCTGTCTCAATTTGATATGGGCTTGTGAAAGGGTAAGGCCAGCTTGTTTTCTAAGATGTGCCTGTTTAGTGATCAGGAGTCCTCTGATTGTGGCTTTGGCTGCACCCCATAAGATGTCATCCCTAACTGAGGCATTGTCGTTGGTTTGAATGTAATGAGTGATGTCCCTACGGAGTTCCTCTCTGAAGGGCACGTCATCTAGAATGTGGTGGGGCAGGCGCCAGCTGGGTCTCAAACGAGTGGTGTTAGTGGAACTTATATCGGCCTGCACCAGGTCATGATCAGACCAGGCACAAAGGGATATTCTGGCTTGCGCAACTAGGTCAAGGGAGTCTGCTGTAGAGAATATGTAGTCTAGTCTAGAGTACAGTCTGTGCAGGTGTGAGAAGTGAGTATAGTCATTATCCTGTGGGTATAGGGCTCTCCAAATATCATAAAAGCCTGAGCAGGACATTAAGTGTTCGGAACCTACTGGATAATTGCTTGGTTGGGGAAGGCGCTACAGCCTTAGAAGTAGCTTTTCTATCAATTATAGGATCCCAGACCATATTAAAGTCCCCGGCTAGAAGGACCCTACCCTGTTGGACTTCCGCAAGGACATGGAGAATGTGTTTGAGGCATCTTGGTTGATTAGTGTTTGGGAGATATATAGAGGCCAGGGTATAAGTCACATGATTTAGTTTACAGATTAGAATGACATATCTCGCCTGAGGGTCTTTGATAACTTGTATTGATTCAAAGGCGAGCCGCTTATGCAGTAGTATCGCTACCCCTCTGTCTTTTTTAGTAAAGGAGGCTGTTTCAATGTGTGTGTACGATTTGGAAACAAGTTTAAGGGGTTCACTGTCTAGTCAGTGGGTTTCCTGAAGAAAGATAACATCAGGATTGTGGTGTTTTAGGGATCTGAGTAAAAGATTGCGTTTATGGGGGGAGTTGAGACCTCTAACATTATGAGTTAGTAACCTGATAGTGGGCATAACAGGTGGTGGGAAAGAGAGGAAGAGGCTAAAGTGCTGGTAATAGACTATATAATGGGGCGGGGGGGGTGGGGAAGGAGATGGATAAGTAGGGCGGGCACAAGGAGAGTACCCTGTAATTTGGTGGAAATAATCCACCTCAAGGAGTCCTAGCGTGGACTTCTAAGTGGGGGCGGAGCACTTTAAATAACGAACCAAAGTGTATAAGGCTGAGAACATCATCAGCCCGGCTCTGTAACAGACATATACTTAAATATGATTAAATAACAATAAACCTTAATTAATCAGCAAAACAGTAAAAGGATTACAAACAGAATATGTAGTGCAATTTCAGACCTGAACTAGTGTAATAGATAAAACAGACCTGCAGAAGATGGGACAAAGTGCAGCGCCCACAGTGTCAGCTAGTGTCTGTAAGTTGGAACATTTTTGCTTTTTTAACTCTGGTCTTTAGCTGACCACTCAGGCGCAGAGGCACGTAGCTTAGGATAAGGAGGGTCTCGTTGTGGGGGAGGTTCAGGACGAAGTCCCCAGCTCGTCAGCAGAGACAGGCCCTGAGCCAATGTTGCGGCCACATAGGTTTGATTGTCCTTAATACTTAATACTATTAGTACTTAATACTATTTTTATGCAGAGCAACAGTAACAGGCTGGAATTGCCTCCTTTGTTGAAGAGTGTAAGCTGAGAGATTGGGGAGGAGTTGTATATCTTTAAACCTCTCACCCAGAGGTGGTCTTTTAAAGGCCGCCTGGATCAGTCGATCCTTATACAGGAAAAAGTGGAAGCAGACTATTACGTCCTGTGGCTTGTCGGAGGCCACAGTTCTGGGGCGTAGTGCTCTATGTACCTGTTCCATGGTACTAGTTAACCCTTCAGGAGTACCTATTAGGTCACGAAACAGGTCCATCAGAAACTCCTGTAGCTCAGCAGGGGAGACCGACTCGGGGACTCCCCGAAATCTGATGTTATTACGTCTGGATCTGTCCTCGACGTCTGCTAGCTTGAGTTCTAGTTGAGAAATTTGATCTTTTCTGAATATGAGAGGTTAGACTGATCCACCACGATATCATCCTGTTTCCGTTCCAGTGAAACCACCCTTTCACCAATGTCAGAAATTTCCTTTTTGAGTTCGGCAGAACTACGTTGAATTTCCTGTGTTATGAATTTGGTCTGTGATTCCAACATTTTCTTCAGTGTTGTTTCAGTGATGAAGTGCTGAGAAGCAGACACTGAGTGGATACTGGATTGAGACTCCTCATCCTGTGAGTCAGGATCACTTAGTTCTCTTTGAGATTCCATGTTTGAACCTTTTGGCTGTTGTGTGAAGTGGTCGTAGACCGTCTTCTTGGATTTCAATGTTGATTTAGGGAGCCTCCTAGCCGAATGAGGCATATTGAGAAGGCTAGCTGTTAAAAAAGTCAATAGAGAATAAAAACCTAAGGCCTCTTTATAACAATAATGCGTATAGTTCTTCTGAAAAAGAAGGTTAGTACATCACATGTATGTAACAAGCATTACTCCAATATCAATAGAACGGGGCTGTGTGTCAACTGAAAGACAACTGTCACATGTTAAGTATAAACACTTACTTTGTTATCCCTTTGAAGCAGTAGGCTTCAATAGAACTTGTGTAGATGGAAAGGGCTAGTAGGCAGCCCTAGGCCACCGTGAGGAATGTAAAGAAGGTGAGGTTATCCAAACACCTACCCCTCACCTCAGGGAAGGCTGTGGATACGGCCCGAAGGAAGGGAAAAAGGAAGTTGGAAATGACCCACCCAGACAGGCTGGGCGGGAGCGGGGAGGTGAGGGGAGACAATTTAAATCCTATCTATATGCGGTACAGGGAAGTTGTTGATGAATAGTAAGCTACTCAGGTCATACAAGTAGTTAGAGTGACAGGGAGTAATAACAATATTTAACAATATCTTGTGAGCAAAAAAGGAAGTAAGTTAACTAAACTGAACACTCCACTTCGGGTCAGAGCTCCAAAGACACCTCAACCTATAATGTAGTTAAGCACTTTAGTGTTAACGGCCTAAGGGTGGTTATAGCCGCCCAGGGAGGCTATAAGATCACAACAGTAGAGTACTGGTGTGTTATTAATGGGTCAGACCCCAAAGGCCACCAGGTTAGGTCAGGGGCCCGAATATTATCTATGGCAAGAAGGTGGTGTGGGGGCAGAGTACTGAAAGTGCGTGCTGGATGTTATCAATTATGTTGTACGTGTAAGACATAAGCAGATAAAACTTGCATAAACACATAACCACACTACACTCTGAGCAGGGGCCTCAGAGAAACATTTGCTGGCGCAGCAGCATTTAGATACCATTTAAATGTGTCCAGGTTAACAACCAGTCCCAAATAGGGTCCTGCCAGAAGTGGCCCATTGTAATTTGTGAGCTCTTTTATGGGGGTCATATATAAGGTAGTGACCTTTGTTGTTGCTGTAAGCAAAAGTCTCTCAATAAGTTATGTACATACACCTATTAGGTGCAGGCAGGCCACCTGTAGTGAACTGACTTGACCCTCCTGTAGTAGTATATTTTGCTGTATTAATATGGCTGGGGTCCTTAACTAATAACAGTCACCACAGGGGAGATAAATGCTGAATGCTGGGGTTAAACACATATAAGCAAAGGATGGAAGATAAACAAGGGGCGCCAACATAGTGTGAATCGTTTAAACAACAAATATAAAAGTGATGTGCAAAAAACTACTCACAAGGAAAGTGGCACCTTAAATGAATAAGGTGCGATAAAGCAGGCTGACATTCAAATTCCATATAACTGGAGCATCCTCATTACACCTTACTCCCTCTACTTGGAATTACTGAAAGGGACTTTTGTTGAACTGTGCCTAATAGCTCTCATTGCTTATTTTTTCATGGCAGTTTTTCATAAATCCACAGAAAGGAAACAAACAGCATTTCAACTAGGACCAAACAGCTAGGACCAAAACATATCATATATGTTTGGTCCTAGCTGAAATGCTGTTTGTTTCCTTTCTGTGGATTTATGAAAAACTGCCATGAAAAAAAGGACTTTATTTTACTTTCTCCAGTAAAAGACTTGCCTGGAGGTTTTAAAGGACTTTTACCACGGAACCTTTCATACACTGACACTGTCAGTTTTGGAGAAAAGTCTCGGTGGCGTGAGTGCAGCAGGAGAACACCTATCAGCTTGCAGCTCACCTGGTCCGGCCATTGGCCCTAAAAAACGTGGGTGCTACTTTCTAGACGCCTATCTGGATTCCACAGGTCCTCTGGGTGAGACCTCCAGCGTACTGACTGCTGGAATTTGAATGTCAGCCTGCTTTATCGCACCTGATTCATTTAAGGTGCCACTTTCCTTGTGAGTAGTTTTTTGCACATCACTTTTATATTTGTTGTTTGAACGATTCACACTATGTTGGCGCCCCTTGTTTATCTTCCATTCTAGACACCCTGACCCATCGCACCGCGGGACACAAGAGGAGCACGCCAAACACCTGAACACATCACCGTTCACATATTAGGATTGGACACTTATTTTTTACATCACAGCAATTTTTGGGACATTGATAAGTACTTTTTATATATTTTACTCATCGCCACAAATATCATTGTTTATCTGTGATATCTGATTATTTCAATGTATCACTAATATTATACACAAATTGTCCTGAGCACTTGTTTTACACACAATTTATTTTCGTCATTATTATTAATTTTTCACACATACCAAACACTGTGCTGTTTATATTTTTTTATTTATGCATACGGGTACAAACCCAATCATAAAGTGTTAGGTCCTACTTTGATAACCTGTGTTCCAAGCGCATCCTCTTCCAAGCGCATCCTCCTCAGGAATTTCTTTTTATACATATAAGCAAAATGAAAATTTCTCACCCAAGACCTCTGAGGGAATGAAGCCACAAAGTTCCCAATGCTGGGGGAAGTCCCAGACCCAAGTAGGTCTATCTAAAGTCACTCTGGAAGTGAGGAGCGTCTTTTAAATAAAGGAAAAATGGGCACAGGTCTGTGCTGCAATCAATTAATGTCAATGCTGTGTGACATAAACAAAAGTAGGTGCTGTGAAACCAGGTTACCAGGCAATAGTCCCTAAGCATGTGATCTGGGCCTGGCGGGTTGAAAAAATGGAGATATCCCAGATCATCAATTTCCAGAGTTCCCAAACGTGAGCTGGGTTGATGCCTTAATATGTAGATAGTAGCGGCCTTTATTATAAGCAATGAGAGCTATTAGGCACAGTTCAACAAAAGTCCCTTTCAGTAATTCCAAGTAGAGGGAGTAAGGTGTAATGAGGATGCTCCAGTTATATGGAGTGAAGAGTTGATGCTGTGCTTGTGTATAGCATGGCAAAAGTAAAGTGCAAAACTCACCTATGGTTGCCCAACCTGGGAAGAGGGGTTGTACTTAATTCTGGGACTCTAAGGTCTCTCTGACTTAAGCTGTATGCTTATGCCTCTTAGGTAGTTTTCACAGAGGGTATTAAGATGGGTGAGTCGTGCCCACGCGGAAGCTGTAAAGCCCAGAGGATGTGTGGCCAGCTTAAGTACCCCCTAGGAAATGTAAATAACAAAATTAATTCTCACCAGTTTAGGAGGGGCATCTGGCTGAGCCTCTGCAAGCATGGATTTGATTGCCCAGAGGGGTGTCTCTATCCTGGTCTCCGGACTCAAAGGAGACAGAGAAGTACCAGGAGCCAACGTAGCACAGGTTTCTGTGATGATCAGATCTCAGGATATGGGGGTTAAGGGCAAATGAAAAGGCTTTCGAGTGCAGTGGTCCCCACACAGAGTGGGTTTTAAGCATCAGGAAGGCCGGTACAGTGAGGAGGTGTATAGGCCTAAAATGGCGGCCATTTGCGCCCTTTTTGACAGACTTGTGGGGTGAGTAAATTACTTTCAGCCCCCAACAAAGGATCGGTCTCTCTGTGTCTCAGAGGGGTCTCGTCACTTCTCGTCACGTGGTCTGGTCTGATCCCGGGATTCCGCAAGTGCCCCTGAGCCCTGCCTCCGTCCTCTCCTATTTCCCCACCAAATGCGGGTAGATGGCTGCAGCGAGGTGTGACTGGGTTCTTTGGATGTCCGACTGACACCTATCTAGCAGGAAGTGCTCCGGAGCGGATTCCCGACCCTCCGGAGCAAAGTGTAGTATAAAGACTGGTCCGGACTAGAGTCGGTGGGTAGGGTAGGAAGGAACTGCGAAGTCTCAGTGTAGTGTCAGCTGGTTGCCGGGAAATGTAGAGGGGAAAGTGCCGCTTGTCTGGATCTCCTATATAGAGAGGCTGCAAGGTCTCCGGAGCGGAGCCCTGACCCTCCGGAGAGCGAGATCCGCTGCTGCTATACTCCCTATCGTCAAGCAGGAACAGGTGGCACCGGGACTATGTGTGAGTGTTCCAAAATACTACCAACAGGGTCTCAAGTACCTTGCACCAAATATGAGGGTATAGATAGGTGAAAATCTTCTTGTTTAGGTACCAAATAATAAAAAAATTGTGACTTCTTGAGCAGAGCTGCTGTTGAACACGTCCTAACACTTCAGCGGTTAGCTCCGCCCCCTTAAACTAATTTTTAAACAGCCCCCTGGCTATTTTTTATTGTCTCTTTTCAAATATGGGTGCAACCTCTTAAGTACACCAGTATTTTGGCACAACTCCAGAACCAAAAGAATCCTGGACAATTAAAAACAATGGTTTGGCTATTTCTAGCCTAATTCTCTCTGAGAACCTGCATCTGCATTCAGCTCTAGACATGCATTGCTGTATTTTTTTTTAGCTCCCTGTCCATGGTTTTCTAGTTTTTAGTGATCACAATCCTATCAATAATGGAAATATTTGGATCGGA
The DNA here is from genome assembly GCF_027579735.1 of Bombina bombina. NCBI lineage: Eukaryota > Metazoa > Chordata > Amphibia > Anura > Bombinatoridae > Bombina > Bombina bombina. The sequence goes on along the minus strand of NC_069501.1, from coordinate 952,809,616 downwards.
TCCAAGCAGATAGCTGGAAAATTGACCATACAATGCATGGACAGCAACAGCTTCTGCTATCACAATCCTCCCGACCACAGGTTTTGTAATATATATAAAATAGACACATTGAATTTAACACACAGTGTTGATAAAGTGCAACATTGGCCTTTTCAACATGTTTGCCAGTATTCCAAGATGATTTAGAATAATTATTTTATCTTGCACATGTGCAAAACACTCTGAAATTATCATATTTATAATATATCATCTAGATCAGGGTTCTTCAAACTTTTTCCCCAAGACCCAGTGCCATGATACTACATACCCTTGCAACCCTATTTTTATGCTTGGTCTGAAAATTTCTGAAGTAATATACAAGATTGCTGCAATTTGGCAAAATGACTAAAATGTGTGCATACTTTATTCCTGATTGTAGTCAAACTTAAAGTGTTGTGAAAGGTAATTACACACACTCATACAACACACACACACACCACACCATACAGTAATAATACTCTCATACAACACACACACATACACCACACACACTCTCATACAATAATAATACTCTCATACAACACACACACATACACCACACACACTCTCATACAATAATAATACTGGTAAAGGTAATTACACACACTCATACAACACACACACACACCACACAGTCTCATACAACACATACACGTACACCACACACACACTCATACAATAATAATACTCTCATACAACACACACACACCACACACACACTCATACAACACACACACTCACACCACACACTCTCATACAACACACACTCCCAAACAACACACACACACACTCTCCTTCAACACACACACAAGTCGCGACCCAGTAAACATGGTGTTGCGACCCAATAATGGGTCCTGACCCGTGGTTGGAAGAACCCTGATATAGATTTATTAAACTTATAGTCAGCATTTTTGTATAGTCCCTCCCTTGTGAGCAGGGTACACATTTACATATGTATATGTATTTAAATGGCATATTTATCAAGCTACGTATGGAGCTTGAAGCAATGTGTTTTTGGCGAGCCTTCAGGCTCGCCAGAAACATAAGTTATGAAGCAGCGGTCTAAAGACAGCTGCTCCATAACCTGTCCACCTGCTCTGAGGAGACGGACAGACATCGCCAGAAATCAACCCGATCCAATACGATCGGGTTGATTGACACCCCCTGCTTGCAGCACAAGAACTGCTGGTGCAATCATAAATGCCGACAGCGTATTACATTAATAGATATTCAGCAAAATAAACTAATTCTGTACAAGGAGCTTTAGAACTTTTGGCAATATTCTAAACTTTATCACTTAGGGGCCTATCTATCAAGCTGTCAACCGCAAATACGCCGGAATTCCGCATCGTAATTGTTGCGAGATTGATACGACCTAGTTATCAAAGCCTCAAGACCGGCGAAAGTTGAAATTTGTGACGTAACATATACGATCCGCCAGTCTCAATCCAATGCAGATCGATGCTTACGTCATTACAGATCTTCTGAATACACATTCGGCTCTATCTGACACTTTTTCCTAGTTATCAAACTTCTAACAGGTACGCTTGCGTCTGTTCTGACCCATTGTACCTGCCATAGAAATCAATGGGAGTATGAAAGCAGTGAAAGCTTATGTTTGATGCTGCAAGAGAATGAAGCATACCCCATTTATTTTTATGGTAAAAAACAAGTAACATTTACACCTAACACCCTAACATAAACCCAGAGTCTAAACACCCCTAATCTGCCGCCCCGACATCGCCGCAACCTAAATAAAATGTATTAACCCCTATCCTTCTGCTCCCCGACACCGCCGCAACCTAAATAAAGTTATTAACCCCTATCCCGCTGCTGTTCCAATCAGCCAATAGGATTTGAGCAGCTCTCATACTATTGGCTGTTCCAATCAGCCAATAGGATTTGAGCTCTCATTCTTTTGGCTGATTGGAACAGCCAATAGGATGAGAGCTCAATCCTATTGGCTGATTGGAATAGCCAATATGATTTTAGCAGCTCTAATCCTATTGGCTGATTGAAATCTTTCAGCCAATAGGAATGCAAGGGACACCATCTTGGATGGCGTCACTTGCATTGAAGTTCCAGTTTACGGCAGCGACCGTATGAAGAGGCTGCTCCGCGCCGGATGTTTTCAGGATGGACCTGCTCCGCGACGGTTGGATGAAGATAGAAGATGCTGTCTGGATGAACTAAGAAAAAAGAAGCACAGAGGCGCCAACATGGCCTAGTAACGTCAGGACAGCCAAACACAACACATCAGCAAGGTAGAAGATATACTCACAAACGTAGCGCACCCAATTGGTGCTATTGTGGCGGTCTGGAACTTCAAACAGTGGTCCAGCTCACTGATGTCTCCAACCAGAAAAAGATGATCCTTGGCAAGGGCCTACCATGTGATGCCTAGAAGAGCAGAGAAGGCACGCACATAGCCCAGTAACGTTTGTACACCGGATATATAGAATTCAAAGTTGTACTTACAGGAAACAGAGCACCACCAGGTGCAATATCATACTTACAGGAAACAGAGCACCACCAGGTGCAATATCATACTTACAGGAAACAGAGCACCACCAGGTGCAATATCATCGTCTGGATGAAGACTTCTTGCCACCTGGATGAGGACATCTCTGGCTGGATGAAGATGGAAGAGGCCGTCCAGATGAAGACTTCTTGCCGCCTGGATGAGGAGTTCTCCGGGTGGATGGATCCTTCAAGCGGGACTTCAAGAACTGTAAGTGGATCGTCAGGGGTTAGTGTTAGGTTTTTTTTAAGGGTTTTTTGAGTGGGTTTTATTTTTGATTAGGGTCTGGGCATGTAAAAGAGCTAAATACCCTTTTAAAGGCAATGCCCATACAAATGCCCTTTTCAGGGCAATGGGGAGCTTAGGTTATTTAGATAGATTTTTTATTTGGGGGGTTGGTTGGGTGGGTGGTGGGTTTTACTGTTGGGGGGATGTTTGTATTTTTTTTTACAGGCAAAAGAGCTGATATCTTTGGGGCAATGCAATGTTTATTGTAGGCTAGGGTTTTTTTTTTTGGGGGGGGGCTTTTTATTTTGATAGGGCTATTAGATTAGGTGTAATTCTTTTTTATTTTTGATAATTTGTTTTTTTATTTTTCGTAATTTAGTGTTTGTTTTTATCTGTAACTTAGTACTTTTAATAATGTTTAATAGTATATTTAAATAATTTGAGTAAGGATAGGTTTTTTTAATATGTAATTTATTTTATTTTATTGTAGTATAATAGTTAGGGTAGGTTAATTAATAGTTTAAATTAGTTTATTTTAATTCTACTTGTTTTATTTATATTAAGATAGGGATCTTGTAATTTTAATTTAAAGTTAGGGGGTTGTTAGGTTTAGGGGTTAATAGATTAATTTAGTTTTTGGCGATGTGGGGGGCTGATGGTTTAGGGGTTAATAGGTTTAGTTAGTGGTAGTGATGTGGGAGGCCAGAGGTTTAGGGGTTAATACATTTATTTAGTGGCAGCAGTGTTGGGGAGCAGCGGTATAGGGGTTAATAACTTTATTTAGGTTGCGGCGGTGTCAGGGAATGCCGGGATAGCTGTTAATAACTTTATTTAGGTTGTGGCGATGTCGGGGAGCAGCGGGATAGGGGTTAAACATTTTAGTATAGTGGCGGCGTTTAGTGAGAGGGTATAAATAAAGTTGGGAAAAAGCCGAATAGACGCGAGATAGATTACTGCTAGTTAACAACATTCCGATGCTCATCACCCCGTACTTGGTGTGCGTCTTTTTGCTAGCTTTTTATATAAATAAGGAGAGCTTATTTAGATCCACGGCCGCGATGTTAGGCGATGTTAGTCGAGCGTATTGATGCCGGCGAATGCAACAAAGTTGACAGCTTGATACATATCCCCCTAAGTGTTTTCACGATTTACAGTGTGAAAAATCAGAAGATGAGATCAGTTGCAACCACTTTCTTTTTATGGAAATTAATTTCCACAGTGTTCTTGGTTTTACATGAAAATCTCGCTAGTTTGGAAAACAAGGTTTCTTTATTAAAGGGCCAGTCAATGTTCTTATTAATGTTAAATTATTCTACACTAATTGATGTTTTTTAACAGATAAACCCAAAATTTAGGGTCTATAATATAAACTAAATAATCCTATAATCTCATAAAAATACACATAAAATTATATGTTTCTTAAATGTAAAGACCCCATACAATTGAAATATTTCTTGGACGCCATACTGCACAATGATAGTCACACATTTTTGCTTCACAAAAACTTTTGTCATATTTTTTATTTACGCAAATTCACCAATCTGTATTTATTCTAAAATCACTATCAAGAATATCTGCAAAAGTCCCATATAAAAACACATTAAATGCTGTATTGTAAATCCTCATGATTGACAAATAGAAAATTATGCCAATTATGTATTTGTTCACAGTTTGTGGTCTTATAATGGCAGCAAAAAACGAAGAGAGTATAAAGATTTCTGCATCCAATTTTTCTCATAGCTCAATTTAAAATGTGCACCCTGTGGTTGGCAAAGCTAAATAATCTCAGGACCTAAGAAAACATGTACAAAGTATGTATTTCCTGAACATGAAACGAATATAAGATTACATCTACTGCAAATTATAATATACTAAATTAAATAGGCACAATTTTTCTAAACAGAATAGTAGGAAAGTTGACAGAAAAACTATAAAAGGAAATAATAATAATAAATTGGCCCTCAGCATTTTATGTCTAATAATCTTGAGCATAAACAGTATATGTGAATTTCTATATGTTTTGTTTCTAAACTCAAAAGTGCACAAGCTAACAATAGAAATGATGTCCTTCTGATCATCTCTGATTCAAAAATATATAATTATTTCTGCTCTAGGAGCTTATTACCATCTCTGTAACCAGAATTTCAGCATCATCCTTGCTCACATACCCCCTGGACATTATTTGATGGTAATCAGCAGCAGGAGGGCAGAGATGATGATGAGAAGGAGTGTTATCAGTACTTCTGTCCCCTGGATTATTAGCAACTCCGATGTCTCAGTTTCAATCATTACTTACTTCCCCATTCCCCCCGTAAAAAATACCCTTACCTCCTTTAGGGGTTCTTTGAAATGTATATACTGAGTATAATGTGCAAGCTGTTTTACTCTGACGTAGCAGTGAAGCTTGCATGGGGGGTTAGGCTACAAACACAACAAGGCCAGCCTGTGACACAAGAGCTATGTTACTTTTGCAAACTGCCAGGGTTATGCCTCACCCTCTCCACTATATAAATATATGTATATATATATATATATACAGTATATATATATATATATATATATATATATATATCTCAGACAGTGGCGTCACTAGAGTTGGTGTCACCCGGTGCGGTAAGTTATGGTGTCACCCCCCCCCCAGAAAGCAGAAACACACAAATACACATGCACACACACATACATACACTCAGACACACTTAAAAACATACTCAAATGCACACACAAACACTCGGAAACACACTCAGACACACAAACAAAAACACTGACACACACACACAAAAACTCAGACACATACATACAAAATATGTAAACTGCACTGCATTAATTATAAAGCTCATGCTTTAGAGCTGCTCCCTGGCTCAGCAGAGCATCAAATGAAAGAAAAACAGAGCACTCTAAAATAAATCACTGAAGAAAAGGTTTAGGCGCGCAAACTATGGCCTAGATTTGGAGTTCGGCTTTAGCCGTGAAAACCAGCGTTAGAGGCTCCTAACGCTGGTTTTAGGCTACCGCCGGTATTTGGAGTCACTCAAAATAGGGTCTAACGCTCACTTTTCAGCCGCAACTTTTCCATACCGCAGATCCCCTTACGTCAATTGCGTATCCTATCTTTTCAATGGGATCTTCCTAACGCCGGTATTTAGAGTCGTTTCTGAAGTGAGCGTTAGAGCTCTAACGACAAAACTCCAGCCGCAGGAAAAAAGCAGGAGTTAAGAGCTTTCTGGGCTAACGCCGGTTCATAAAGCTCTTAACTACTGTACCCTAAAGTACACTAACACCCATAAACTACCTATGTACCCCTAAACCGAGGTCCCCCCACATCGCCGCAACTCGATTAATTTTTTTTAACCCCTAATCTGCCGCCCGCCACCTACGTTATACTTATGTACCCCTAATCTGCTGCCCCTAACCCCGCCGACCCCTATATTATATTTATTAACCCCTAACCTGCCCCCCACAACGTCGCCGCCAGCTACTTACAATAATTAACCCCTAATCTGCCGACCGCAAAGCGCCACCACCTACATTATAGCTATGTACCCCTAATCTGCTGCCCCTAACACCGCCGACCCCTATATTATATTTATTAACCCCTAATCTGCCCCCCTCAACGTCGCCGACACCTGCCTACACTTATTAACCCCTAATCTGCCGAGCGGACCTGAGCGCTACTATAATAAAGTTATTAACCCCTAATCCGCCTCACTAACCCTATCATAAATAGTATTAACCCCTAATCTGCCCTCCCTAACATCGCCGACACCTAACTTCAATTATTAACCCCTAATCTGACGACCGGAGCTCACCGCTACTATAATAAATGGATTAACCCCTAAAGCTAAGTCTAACCCTAACACTAACACCCCCCTAAGTTAAATATAATTTAAATCTAACTAAATTAATTAACTCTTATTAAATAAATTATTCCTATTTAAAGTGAAGGTCAAGTCTGGGGTTGTGCTTAGCAGTTTTCAATATGTTAGCTAAAATCAGTATGAGGTTCATTCATCAAATTATAGATAAATACAATCAAAAGTTTTATTTTTTACGATTTGAATCAGCTCCGTTTCAGCTGTATAATCCGCCCGTCACAGTGCCTTTATTGATTGACATTTTTTCGTTCCAATCTTTTGTTTACCCCCGTGGCGTCCAGCCCCTTTTCTGTTTCGTCATTGAAACATTATGCGCATGCGTGTAAATAAACAGGGCATCATCATGGGCATGCTCATTCATGTAACGCTCATGCGTTGTCTGCTCACAGAATTGTTGTTACATTGAATTGACAGCATCGCTCTCCCGCATCATAGCAAATTAGCTGCGATCTATAAGAACAGGTAAAAATGAAGACGCTGCTCATCTAACCAACGAATTGTGATACATTATAATAGATATCTATTAATAATTTGCGAATAATCAAGATATTAATGTATTGGGCTAACATAGTAAATAATAATTATCTTGCTTCACCGTTGTCAACAATATACGCTCGATCCTGCATAATATAAATAATGGTTCCAAAAATCTATATTACGCATGCGCATTTGAAACAACACACGGGTGCACGAGCGTAGTCCGCTTGAAAGAAAGAATGCGGTGTCATAACAGCAGAATAAGGAAGTGTTGTATGGGCGGAGCTCATGGCGATAACGGAGGTACATTAGAAAAACATTTTATTTGCAAAGGATGCGTTATTTACAGATATAAAGTGAGCGACTAAAGTGTTTTTAACATAAGCTTCCAAATGATGTATTGAGAATCACAAAAATTGACCTTCACTTTAAAGCTAAATACTTACCTGTAAAATACATCCTAATATAGCTACAATATAAATTATAATTATATTATAGCTATTTTAGGATTAATATTTATTTTACAGGCAACTTTGTAATTATTTTAACCAGGTACAATAGCTATTAAATAGTTAAGAACTATTTAATAGTTACCTAGTTAAAATAATAACAAAATTACCTGTAAAATAAATCCTAACCTAAGTTATAATTAAACCTAACACTACCCTATCAATAAATTAATTAAATAAAATACCTACAATTACCTACAATAAAACCTAACACTACACTATCAATAAATAAATTAAATACAATTACTACAAATAACTACAATTACATAAACTAACTAAAGTACAAAAAATAAAAAAGAACTAAGTTACAAAAAATAAAAAAATATTTACAAACATAAGAAAATTATTACAACAATTTTAAACTAATTACACCTACTCTAAGCCCCCTAATAAAATAACAAAGACCCCCAAAATAAAAAAATGCCCTACCCTATTCTAAATTAATAGAGTTAAAAGCTCTTTTACCAACAGCCAATAGAATGCGAGCTCAATCTGATTGGCTGATTGGATCAGCCAATCGGATTGAACTTGATTCTGATTGGCTGATTCCATCAGCCAATCAGAATATTCCTACCTTAATTCCGATTGGCTGATAGAATCCTATCAGCCAATCGGAATTCGAGGGACGCCATCTTGGATGACGTCCCTTAAAGGAACCGTCATTCGTCGGGAGACGCCGGAAGAAGAGGATGGATCCACGTCGGCTGCTTCAACATGGACCCGCTCCGCACCGGATGGAAGAAGATCGAAGATGCCGCTTGGATGAAGATGTTTGCCGGTCCGGATGTCCTCTTCTTGCCGGATAGGAGGAAGACTTTGGAGCCTCTTCTGGACCTCTTCAGCACCGGATGCCAGGACGGATCGGTGATACCTGTTGAGGTGAAGACAAGGTAGGAAAATCTTCAGGGGCTTAGTGTTAGGTTTATTTAAGGGGGGTTTGGGTTAGATTAGGGGTATGTGGGTGGTGGGTTGTAATGTTGGGGGGGGGGTATTGTATGTTTTTTTTTACAGACAAAAGAGCTGATTTTCTTGGGGCATGCCCCGCAAAGGGCCCTGTTCAGGGCTGGTAAGGTAAAAGAGCTTTTAACTCTATTAATTTAGAATAGGGTAGGGCATTTTTTTATTTTGGGGGTCTTTGTTATTTTATTAGGGGGCTTAGAGTAGGTGTAATTAGTTTAAAATTGTTGTAATAATTTTCTTATGTTTGTAAATATTTTTTTATTTTTTGTAACTTAGTTCTTTTTTATTTTTTGTACTTTAGTTAGTTTATGTAATTGTAGTTATTTGTAGTAATTGTATTTAATTTATTTATTGATAGTGTAGTGTTAGGTTTTATTGTAGGTAATTGTAGGTATTTTATTTAATTAATTTATTGATAGGGTAGTGTTAGGTTTAATTATAACTTAGGTTAGGATTTATTTTACAGGTAATTTTGTTATTATTTTAACTAGGTAACTATTAAATAGTTCTTAACTATTTAATAGCTATTGTACCTGGTTAAAATAATTACAAAGTTGCCTGTAAAATAAATATTAATCCTAAAATAGCTATAATATAATTATAATTTATATTGTAGCTATATTAGGATGTATTTTACAGGTAAGTATTTAGCTTTAAATAGGAATAATTTATTTAATAAGAGTTAATTAATTTAGTTAGATTTAAATTATATTTAACTTAGGGGGGTGTTAGTGTTAGGGTTAGACTTAGCTTTAGGGTTTAATCCATTTATTATAGTAGCGGTGAGCTCCGGTCGTCAGATTAGGGGTTAATAATTGAAGTTAGGTGTCGGCGATGTTAGGGAGGGCAGATTAGGGGTTAATACTATTTATGATAGGGTTAGTGAGGCGGATTAGGGGTTAATAACTTTATTATAGTAGCGCTCAGGTCCGCTCGGCAGATTAGGGGTTAATACTATTTATGATAGGGTTAGTGAGGCGGATTAGGGGTTAATAACTTTATTATAGTAGCGCTCAGGTCCGCTCGGCAGATTAGGGGTTAATAAGTGTAGGCAGGTGTCGGCGACGTTGAGGGGGCAGATTAGGGGTTAATAAATATAATACAGGGGTCGGCGGTGTTAGGGGCAGCAGATTAGGGGTACATAGGGATAATGTAAGTTGCGGCGGTTTACGGAGCGGAAGATTAGGGGTTAATAATATAATGCAGGGGTCAGCGATAGCGGGGGCGGCAGATTAGGGGTTAATAAGTGTAAGGCTAGGGGTGTTTAGACTCGGGGTACATGTTAGGGTGTTAGTTGCAGACGTAGGAAGTGTTTCCCCATAGGAAACAATGGGGCTGCGTTAGGAGCTGAACGCTGCTTTTTTGCAGGTGTTAGGTTTTTTTTCAGCTCAAACAGCCCCATTGTTTCCTATGGGAGAATCGTGCACGAGCACGTTTTTGAGGCTGGCCGCGTCCGTAAGCAACTCTGGTATCGAGAGTTGCATTTGCGGTAGAAATGCTCTACGCTCCTTTTTTGGAGCCTAACGCAGCATTTTTTGGGACTCTCGATACCAGAGTTAATTTTATGGTGCGGCCAGAAAAAACCCTGCGTAGCGTTAACAGCCCATCTACCGCCAAACTCCAAATCTAGGCCTATGAAAATTCTGCTCTCTGACTCTGTTCCAAGTCTGTCAGTGCACAGCCCCGGGCCACGTGCCGCGTGCCTACCGCTTCTTATGGCCAATCACCTCTGCACTCTGCTCATCCCCAGACCCCCACCCGCCCTCCTACCTGTTCAGTGTGCACTTAGTGTACCGTAACCGTAAAGGTCTGGTGGCCATCATACGTGGCTCCTTCACTTTAGAGACAGTGTCAAACAGTCATGCGGTCAGGACAGGTGCCAGGCATCCCCTCACGATTTCCCAGTTCCCGTTTAGAGAGACAGCACAGCAGTGAGTGACTCCACTGCTCCACATGTCACTGAGCAGTGAGCACAGATAGGCAGGCAGGTTTAGGCTAGCAGCGCAACTTTGCAAGCCCCACGGCATGCCCACAACATTCATAGAGAAATTGGGCAGCGGAGAAGCAAAGTACAAACAAGCAAAAGCAGCTGGGAAAACTATTTGTTTAAATTGCAGCACTGGCTCAAGGGGCAAAAAAATTGTGTGTCTACAACTTCCCCAGTCCCACTAATGTTCACAAATGCCAGCCCCTCTAATAAAAAAAATCTATGCATCTCAACTTTGTATTTCTTTGAATTTCAATAAAATTAAAAAAATTAAAAAAATTTTGGTCTCACCCCCTGGAGGGTGTCACCCAGGTGCGGCCCGCACCCCCCTAGTGATGCCACTGATCTCAGAGATGAGGGACGATTTATCAATGTCTGTCCGACATGATACGCTGTAGCGTATCATGTCCAGCAGACATCGCTGAATGCCAACAGCATACACTGTCTGCATTTAACATTGCGCAAGCAGTTCACCACCCTGCATATTCGCGCTAGCAGGGTGTGTCAATCAGCCCGATCGTATAGAATCGGGCGGATTGCAGACTGCAGCCTCAGAGGCAGAGGACCAGTTATGGAGCAGCCTGAAGGCTCACGCAGAAACAGGGTTATCAAGCTCCATCCGGAGCTTGATAATTCGGCCCCATGGACTGGGATGAAAAATAGGCCTAGGCATTTTATAGGGACAGTACACACCAATTTGCATTTAACTGCATGTATTCAACACTTCTATCAAGAAGAATATGCACAGATAATGATCTAAAAATCCAATATTAAACCTTTTAAAAACTTACTTAGAAGCTCCCAGTTTAGCACTGTTGATGAGGTTAGGCTTGGACACCTAGTAAAAGGTGCTGGGGAAACAGAAACAGCAGATACCCCCCTTCCCTGCTCATGAAAAGACAGATTATAAAAACAGGAGCTGCAGGAATCTGTAGACATCAGTATACATCTAAAACTTTGGAGCTTGGTTTTGAGTCTGAAAATCAGCATAATGTTATTAAAAAATAAGCAAAATAATAAATGTTTACAAAAACACTACCAGATGGGCTATATAAATGGATCATCTACAAAACATTTATGTAAATAAAAATCTTTTGTACAATGTCCCTTTTACGGCAAAGAAGCCAGCCTCCCAAATTTGTTATTTGACTATACACCAAATGTATACACAGATACTCTCTTACACACATTCTCAAACACACACGCTGTCTCGCACATACACGCACTCTATCACACACACATGATCATACACACACTGTCTCGCACATACACACACTCTATCACACACACATGATCATACACACACTGTCTCGCACATACACACACTCTATCACACACACATGATCATACACACACTGTCTCGCACATACACACACTCTATCACACACACATGATCATACACACACTGTCTCGCACATACACACACTCTATCACACACACATGATCATACACACACTGTCTCGCACATACACGCGCTCTATCACACACACATGATCATACACACACATTCTCAAACACACACGCTGTCTCGCACATACACGCACTCTATCACACACACATGATCATACACACACAAGATTTATGAGTTGTATGTGTATTGGGTGTAACACTGAGTTAAGTGTATAATGAGACACACACATAAACACTCACTAGATGTTTCTGGCTTTCCCCAAAAAATATATATATATTTGTATATGTATTAGAGCTGCTGGCAGAAAGAAATAAGTGACAATCAAGGGTGTCAAATCACTACTGTTTGTGTGGGGCAGAGGTAAAATGGTTGATTTGTATGTTACTGGCAGCCATTGGGCAAAATAACTGCTCATTTTTGGATCAAGAGTAGGGACCATTGTGCCTCATCACCTAGAGGTTGTTCAGTATTTTTGTGGTGGACAATTGTGTGTGTGTTTACTTCTGTATCAAATTTGATTAATTCTCTTGATTTCATTTGTTGAATGAGCAGCGATGCACTACTGGTTGTTAACTGACCACATGGGGTGACTCAATGACAATAGGCATATCTATGCAGCCACCAATTAGCAGCTAGCACCCAGGTGCCTTGCTGCTCCTGAACTTACCAAGATAAACTATTCAACAAAGGATAACAAGAGAAGGAAGCAAATTAAATAATAGAAGTAAATTGGAAAGTTGTTTACAGTGTTTTGGATCTAAAATTCAGAGACAGTATTGTTTAAGTTTTTAAAAAAGTTACAAAAATGATTTAAATTTATATTAAAATCAGTTGAAACCCAAACATGCCTGTATTCATAAGAAAGTATTGAAAATTGTCATGTCCTTGAGAATAATCAGTATTAATGGAAATGAGCAAAAACAATTCATTCAAATACAACAATAAAAATAAATGAACTATTTCTCATACATGTAATAGACTGCAGCTTGTGTAACAAGTCATTGGGAACACGGTAAGTTGATAAAAAAATTCACAATACAATTCTCCTTTAAGCAACGAAAGGCAAAATATTTTTTTTTTAAATCTATTAATACTGTCATTTTGTTTGCAAAAATGAAATATGTTTTTGAAATCAATAGCGATGGCAGGATACATCTCTTGAAAAGCATGAAAGTGGTGTGGAAGCAATGTTCCTGAGACAACTCATAGACAAATGTAAATGAGTTTGTGTTCTGAGCTAACCTATCACTGTGTTGCATGATGTAGTATTGTATGAAGGAGGCACTCCAGACTCTTTGGAGGGAGTGGAATCAAAACATTACTCAATGGTATTTTACATAAAAAGTAGGCAAAATAAATTAATTTAACTGCTGTTTTAGTCTTTTTTTTTTTTTTTTTCAAACAATTTATGAACAGATCAAGAGCCAGATTATGAGTAAGCTTTTTGCAAGCTTTGGGTTCCACTCGTATTATAAGTTGAAAGTAAAAAGTTATTGCCTGCGCGCTAACCCGATGCGTACAAAAAGACCAAGTTAAAATATTGCATGCGCGTTAACCTATTCACCCTTAGAAGTCAATGGAGCAAAAAAAAGTGGGAAAAAAAACCCTATCACCCCACTCGGACGATAACCCAAACGCATATTTTTAAATGCGTTAACCCGACATAAAAATATGAATATTTCACATTCCACATAGAAGTATATGTTCTATTTATTCTTAAATACATATTTCTACATATATCTGATGGTGTTTTGGATTTTGGTACAATATATATATCTATACCTATATATATATATATATACATACAGTATATATGATTATATATATAGGTATACATATATACATACAGTATATATGATTATATATATAGGTATACATATATACATACAGTATATATGATTATATATATATAGGTATACATATATATATATATATATATATATATATATATATATATATATATATATATATATATATATATTTAGAAATATACTATGTGCAGAACATTGGAATGTGAAATATTTACAGTAATTTCACACTTTAGCACTTTATTAAATACGAATATTACATAAATATGCTTTTTCACATGTTTAACTACTTGACATCAAAGGGCTCCAAATGCACTTATATACAGTATATGTCTTTATATGTATTCATTTGTATTTATGTTTTCATATGTGTACAGTATATATGTCTGTAAATATATATATATATACACATTATAAATACATATGTACACACATATAAATATATAATATATATTATAGCTTATCACTTGCTATTGTGCATTATTATTATTATACTTTATTTATAAAATGACACCAAATATACCTTAAAACGCTATAGAAAAAAATGCATGACGGATAAGGCTAAAAATCTGACTTAAAGGGTTAATAATGAAAAAAGTTTTGAGGTGTTGGAGAAGGGTTATATTTTTATATTCATTATGCATAGTAGAACAACTTTGCAATATACTCTCAATGTTTATTTTGCCCGATTTTCATGTAATTTAGCTTTGAATATTGTTGCTCTCAGAAATGGAAATGTACATGCATAGCTGTACCTAATTAGCCTCTGGAGGAACGAGGTTACATATAAACTGGTAAACAATTAGGTTTTTGCTAACAAGTTGACAATGACTAACCTTGTCTACTCCAGTTTCCAGCCTGAACTATCTTCACCAAATAAGAGAAGTGGTGAGTAGATTTTGGCTATTGAAAAATTATTGCGGTAAACAGAATGCTAATTTGCTTTAAAATGTTCAGTGTCCCTTTAAGTGAAGGGGTTAAAAAGATATAAAAGTTTAAAAATAACCTGTGACGGACTCCGACTACCAACTCCGCCAAAAGGGTCCTTCCTGTAGCTGGAACCTGAAGCTGTAAAGTGGAGAAAGTGATTTTAGAAATAGCCCACCCTAATAACCAGACAAGACCAGTATTAATGAGAAACAAGAACAGACTTTATCGGGAAAACCATACAGCTTACATACACATTCTCATCTTGATAAGAGCCTTATCTGATCCCGCCATTCCCACCCTTCAGACAGGCTGGCGCCTCCATAGGAGCCATAGTCACATAAAGACCCCCACAGTATCTAAGTTGTGGTTTTGGGGTGATCCCGGGGGAGCGACGGCCTTCCAGAGTGTCGTTGGAAAGCTTCTGGTCCCCAGATACTACAGTCCAAAAAGGCGACAGGATCCGTTACTGTGGTCCGGAATGACAGCCTGGCAAAGGTACTCAGGAACATCCTAAGGTGGGGGGTGTCCAAAAACCTGGTTTCCGAGCGAGCTCCCCCTCAGCACTTACCCCAACCCCTGTCCACCAAAGGTCTAGCAAATCCCCAAAAAAGCGCAGCTGTTGGGCAAAGTGCCTCTGGAGCGACCTAGGGTAAAGTTCAGTGGGAACCGCTAGCAAGCCAGCCGGCAAGTAGTTCCATAAGCCTGGTAAGGCATGAAGGGGCCAAGCAATAGAGATCAGCTCTTTTTGTGACAATGTCCAATCAGGGTGTCAGGGTTTTTTCCTGCTTTGTTTGCCATGTGCTGCTGGCAGCCATTTTACTTACCTCTTATTGAATCTGATGCAGAGTGTCTGATGCTGCTCATTTCATGCACGCCCTCTTATGGCCGTGTACATCATCCGTGTGAGACAGGTTGCAGTCTCAGTATTGTTATGTCATCACTTATTATTTAAAGGGCCTCTGTTCAGTATGCTTTGCCCTTGCGTTGTCTCAGACCTGTTTGTGAGTTCCTGTGTATTACCTGGCTGTCTGACGTCCCTACTGGTTCCTGATCCCTGGCTTGTTCCTGACTACTCGCTTTGGCTCCTGACTCGGCTCGTTTGACTACCAGCTCTGGCTTAGACTCCTGACTTGATGTTTGACTTGTGGACTTTTTATTATTTTTTCTTATTAATAAAGGTGTGATTATTATTGCACTTCTCGTCTTAGTCTGAATCCTGGCACCCTGACACAGGGTAACAATACAAGGGAAGCTGGTGGGGGACACAATGATCCACAATATGGGAAAGGTAGCCTTGGCAGCCTGGTATCCGTGACATAACCTCTCCCCAAAAAAGGGCGCTATACTTTGACAAAACTACCGCTTAAAATTTGATTACTAGGGTAGACCTAAAAAACGTACATATCTTTTTCTTTACCAACATTGAAGAGCATGATATTTAAAAAAAACTTTCTTTCCTTCTTTTATTAATTTTTCTTTGTTCTCTTGGTTTCTTTTGTTGAAAAGCAGGGATGTATGCTTAGGAGCCTGCCTATTTCTGGAGCACTGTATGGCAGCAGTTTTGCAAGAATGTTATTCATTTGCAAGACCAATAGATGGCAGCACTATTTCCTGCCATGTAGTGCTCCAGATGCCTCCATATCTCTTCAACACAGAATATCATGGAAACTAACACTGTGCATGAGAACACCACTCCCATCATAGAGAGTGAGAAGTGGGGAGAGACCTTAACAGAAGAGTGAATATAGAGCTACATGGGTGAGACTCTCTCCCGGGAATAAGGGAGTTAAACACTTTGGGCCCCATGTATTAAATGGTGTGCAGACAGCTTCTCAACTTGAGAAACTGTCTACATGCCTTCGCTGCATAAGGGCAGCGGATCTGTTCTTCCACTGGCCCGTATGCATCATTTAACACTACGCTGAGTGTGTAATGCCCGCCCCTTCACTCGCGCATGAGAAGGGACTGTCAATCACCAAGAGCAAGCTCTTTGTAATTTCTCTTCCCCACCTCAGAGGTGGCCAAGAGTGTACGAAGGCTTGCATGTGCGAACCTGCCCCGCAAGGGCTCCGGAGCAGCTTATGCTGCTTTGTACATGGAGTCCATAGTGTGTGTTTAGTTTGAACCATTTTTAAATCCTGACCCGTAACACTGCCAACCTTGTGGGAGCTAGTAGATGGAGGACTCTGCTACACTGACTTTATCACACTCTCCATACTCTTTGTGAATTATAGTGAACACTTACCTGCCTACCAGCTGTGTCAAGTATGTGTTTAAGCTGCTCCTCAACATACTATGAAGGTTATCAGGGCAAGAAAAAATATCAAATTTTTATTATGCAGCATTGAATGCCATTTAGTATGTTAGCTGCTTGATTGCACAACAGTTTTAGTGGGATCTTGGACTACCTTCTGTTTGCCAAAGGAGATCTTACTACTACTTGGTTACATGATTGATCCTACTCGGATACATGATGCAGACCTATTATGAGTACCAGACTCTCAGTAGATCTATCATTGCTTTTCATTAACAGTTAGTGTTTAATGAGAAATTTACATATATGTTTACATATTAGTTTGGAATAGGTGATTCATCAGTGACCTCTTATAATGTCCATAACCAAAATATATTGCTTACTTAAGTCCAGACTAGTCCATTAACAGTTCCTAACAGAAAGGCTATACTACAGTTATATACTTACACCTAGATTACAAGTTATGCGCTCTAGAGGGTGCGAAACGAACGAAACAAAAGTATAGCGCTGCCATTACGAGTTTTTGAAAAGCCGGCTTGTGCGTGCGATATGGTTGCGTTGAGCTCCATACCGCACAAAATACAAGCGCTGCTTTGATGTGCTTGTGCATGCTTTCCCCATAGACATCAATGGGGAGAGAGTGTTAGAAAAAAAAACTGACACCTGCGATTGCGGAATGAAAAGCTCCGTAATGCAGCCCCATTGACATAACATAAACCCCATGTCTAAACAGCCCTAATCTGTCACCTAAATAAACTTATTAACCCCTAATCTGCCACCCCTGACATTGCCACCACCAAAATAAATCTATTAACCCCTATTCCCCCGCACCCCAACATTGCCCACACTATAATAAAGATATTAACCCCTATTCCGCCACTCCCCAACATCGTCGCCACTATTAACCCCTAAACCTCTGGCCTCCCACATCACTACCACTAAATAAACCTATTAGCCCCTAAACCGCCAGCCCCCCACATCGCAACAACCTAACCCCTAACCGTAACCCTAACCCTAAACCTAACACCCCCTAACTGTAACATAATTAAAATAGATCTAAATTAAAGTTACAATTATTAACTAAATAATACCTATTTAAAACAAAAAACAAACTTACCTGTGAAATAAAAATAAAACCTAAGCTAGCTACAATATAACTAATAGTTATATTGTAGCTGGTTTAGGTTTGTATTTCACAGGTACGTTTGTATTTATTTTAACTAGGTAAACTAGTTAGTAAATAATTATTAACTATTTACTAACTACCTAGTTAAAATAAATACAAACTTACCTGTGAAATAAAAGTTAAACCTGAACTGCCTTACACTAAAACCTAACATTACAAAAAACAACTAACATTACAAAAATTAAAAAGCACTAAAATTACAAAAAAATAAAAAAACTTCCATTACAAAAAATAACAAATGAAATTATCTAAAACAATAAAAATTATTCCTATTCTAATACCCGGTTTAAAAAAAAAAACCACCCCAAAATAAAAAACCCTAATCTATAATAAACTACCAAGGGCCCTTAAAAGGGCCTTTTGTAGGGCATTGCCCTAAATAATTCAGCTCTTTTGCTACAAAGGAAAAACAAACACCACCTAACAGTATACAAACCCCCACCCCCCAAACCCACAAAATAAAAATAAAGTTAAACCTAATCTACTCATTGCCCTGTAAAGGGCATTCGTATGGGCATTGCCCTTAAAAGGTCATTCAGCTATTTTTCTTGCCCTTAAAAGGCATTCAGCTCTTTTAAGACAGAAAACCCTAATCTAAAATAAAAACCCACCCAAATTTTTTTTTAAAAAAAATAACACTAACGATCTTCATCCCAGTGGCTTCATCTTCATCCCAGCGGCTTCATCTTCATCCAGGCGGTTCCATTTTCATCCATCGAGGGACCGGCATCTTCTTCATCCCTGCGGAGGCGGAGCAGTCGATGCGCGGAGGCGGAGGTCCAGGCGGAGGTCCAATGCAGAGGTCTAGGCGGAGGTCCAAGGTTGAGGTTCAGACGGAGGTCCATCGATCTGACATTGTCAGGATTCTCCTATTACATCTACCTTGCTGTCTAAACTCCTCCCAGATTCCCTTTAAATCTTCAACACGTCCTGTTCCTAGTGCTTAGTAATTTTGTGGAACTACCGAAGTAAAGTCCTGTGTTCTAAGCTCCAAACCTATACTACAGTCTATCAGGAAATCAGTCCTCTGAAGCTATACCAGCTTTCTAGAAAAGTCACCTAATTCAGAGAAGCCGTAACCAATACTCATCCGTTTTGGGCGATACAATCATCTGAGCCGCTCTTCCATTACCGGCTCCCTGCAATTACTTCCGGACTTCGACTTACATCTCTGCTACGAAACCTGACTTTCTTAAAGCTAAGGGGTGAAGTATTGTTATCGCTACTCACCTGTTTTGAACTGTCCGTGTCACCAAATAGCAAGCACTTGCAAGGAACCTTCCGAAAATGGAACTCGTGCTCACAGCTGATCCTGTGCTGACGTCACCCGTCAGTCAAACTGCTCACAGACACTTTGTTGCAGCTTTGCCGCTCTGCTCCTATTCCGGAGTTCAGTTTACAAACTTTGCTGCATATTTAAATCTGTAACTTTCTCACAGCTGATTCCCTTGAGATTTCAAACAACTGAACTAATAGTTACATTTAGATTCCTCCTGCAGTAAGACTCCATCCATATCAACTCTGAGTCCTGTATTTCTCAGCAAAAGATAAGGGGAATGCACAGTTAACATTGTGAGCATATACTATCAATGTTCACTAATTTAAATAACCCTGTAGCAAACTTACACTTGCTCATCTACTAGAACTATTTTAACTCGTAGTAAGTTAGTTAGTTAGTAAGTGAAACAAAATCAACTTAAAGTAAATCCATTCAAGTCTGTAGTTGTGATCCGCTTATTACTCACTCCAGGGGTAAATTCCCCATGACAGACATGGAGGTCCTCTTCATGCGATCGTCCGCTGCACATTGAGGATTCAAATGCAAGATACCCCTTTTATACTGGGGGTACCATTGCATTCCTATTGGCTGAAAATTTTAAATCAGCCATTAGGAATTAGGGTTGCTAAAATCCTATTGGCTGTTCAAATCAGCCAATAGGATTTAAGCAGCTCTCATTCCTATTGATTGATTCGAATCAGCCAATAGGAACGAGAGCTGCTTAAATCCTATTGGCTGATTTTTAGCAGCTCTAATGCCTATTGGCTGATTTAGTTTTTTCAGCCAATAGGAATGCAATGGTACCCCCAGTATAAAAGGGGTACCACTTGCATTTGAATCCTCAGTGTCCGGCAGACGATCGCATGAAGAGGACCTCCACATCGGATCAATGGACCTCCGCCTGGACCTCCGCCTTGGACCTCCACCTGGACCTCTCCATGGACCTCTGCCTGGACCTCCACCTCCGCGCATCGACTGATCCACCTCCGCAGGGATGAAGAAAATGCCGGTCCCTCGATGGATGAAGATGGAGCCACCTGAAGGAAGATGGAGCCTCCTGGATAAAGGTGGAGCTGCTGGGATGAAGATCTTTCAAGCCGGACTTCAGCAACTTTGAGTACCTAAAGAGGGGTTAGTGTTTTTTAAGGTTTTTTTGGGCGTTTTTTTTTTAGATTATGGTTTGGTCTTGTCTTTAATGAGAGCTGAATGCACTTTTAAGGGCAAGAAAAATAACTGAATGCCCTTTTAAGGGCAATGACCATACAAATGCCCTTTTCAGGGCAATGGGTAGATTAGTTTTTTTTAGAATTAGGGTTTTTATTTTGGGGGGTTGGTTGGGTGGTGGTTTTACTGTGGGGGGGTACTGGTAGTTTATTGTAGGCTAGGGGGTTTTTATTTTGGGGGGGCTTTTTTATTTTGATAGGGCTATTAGATTAGGTGTAATTGTTTTTATTTTGGATAATTTCGTTTGTTATTTTTTGTAATTTAGTATTTTTTATTTTTTGTAATTGTAGATTTAATTTTTTTAGTAGTGTTAGTTTTTTTAATGAGTAATTTAATTTATTTAATTGATAGTTATTTTAATTTTAGTCTAATAGTAATGTTAGTTCAATTTATAGTTTAAACTTAGGTTTTTTTAATTTCCCAGGTGTTTTTCTTGTAATTTTAATTTAAAGTTAGGGGGTTGTTAGGTTTAGGGGTTAATAGTTTTATTTAGTTTTTGGTGATGTGGGGGGCTGGCGGTTTGGTGATTAATAGGTTTATTTAGTGGTAGTGATGTGGGAGGCCAGAGGTTTAGGGGTTAATAACTTTATTTAGTGGCGGCAATGTCGGGGAGCGGCGGAATATGGGTTAATATATTTATTATAGTGTGGGCAATGTTGGGGTGCGGGGGAATAGGGGTTAATAACTTTAGTATAGTGACGGTGATGTTGGGAGTGGCAGATTGGGGTTAATAAATTTAATATAGTATTTGCGATGCGGGAGGACCTCGGTTTAGGGGTTAATAGGTAGTTTATGGTTGTTAGTGTACTTTGTAACAGTTTAATTATGAGTTTTGTTGCGTAAAACTCATAACTACTGGTCTCAGATAGCGGTATGGATTGTGTCGGTATAGGCTGGAACACAAGCTTTTTAGCCTCACCGCAAAACTCATAATGGCAGCGCTATGGGAATCCCATGAAAAAACATCATTTTTTTGAGTGCGGGACTGACGTTGCGTTACAGCCTAAAAGGCTTGCGGTACAGCTATACCGACAAGACTCGTAATGGCTGCGTTGCTGTTTTAACGCTGAAATTACAATTTTTTTAGCGTTAAAACACGAAAGATAAACTCGTGATCTAGGCATTAGATAGGTAAGTCATTGATTTATAGGTTACATGTTCTGTTCAGTTTACCTAGTTTATCTCTCAGGCATTGTATGTCTTTATACACTTTTTTTTTTTTGTAACAGTTGAGCTTCTTACACATACCTTTGAAATGCCACCATCATATATTCTAAGCTCAGCTCTATGTAATACACTTACTGGTTATTTTATACGTTTGCTATCTGTAAGTATCTACTTGTTTCATAAATCTAAGTCGGTTAATTAGTAAGCTGGGATATAATCCTCCTTTAATGTATACAT
This sequence comes from Bombina bombina, assembly GCF_027579735.1. Taxonomy (NCBI): domain Eukaryota; kingdom Metazoa; phylum Chordata; class Amphibia; order Anura; family Bombinatoridae; genus Bombina; species Bombina bombina. The sequence continues at coordinate 952,787,548 of NC_069501.1, read as the reverse complement.
AATGTTAGCGACCCATTTTACATATCAGCAGCATTGGTGTCACAAACTCCTCACTCATTTGTTTAGATAGTTAAACTAGTCCCATTGTTAACGGGAGAGATGGTGGGTTCAGCCTTTCTTGCTGATTTTTTTTTTTCAGGGAGACCACACTACTGCACACTATTATTTGTTTATTAATACACATATGGCTAGATTACGAGTTTTGCGGGATATGGGTTAAAAAGCAGTGTTATGGCTCATAACGCTGCTTTTTCACTACCGCTGGTATTACAAGTCTTGCAGGTTTAGCTGCACCGCACACTTTTTTGGCCGTAACGCAACGTAAATACCGCAGCTTTCAAAAAGTCCTTTTTCAATGGGACTTCCATAGTGCCGTTATTACGAGTTGTGCCTGGGAGACCAAAAAGTGAGCGGTACAGCCAATACCGACAAGATTCGTACCGCCATCTAAAGTCAGTAGTTATGCAGTAGCATAAAACTCATAACTAAAGTATTAAAAAGTACACTAACACTCATCATAAACTAACTAATAGTTACATTGTAGCTAGCTTAGGGTTTATTTTTATTTCACAGCTAAGTTTGTATTTATTTTAACTAGGTAGAATAGTTAGTAAATAGTTATTAACTATTTACTAACTATCTAGTTAAAATAAATACAAATTTACCTGTAAAATAAAACCTAACCTGAGTTACACTAACACCTAACCTTACACTACAATTAAATAAATTACATTAATTAAATACAATTACCTAAATTACAAAAAAAAACACACACTAAATTACACAAAATAAAAAAAAAATGTTATCAGATATTTAAACTAATTACACCTAATCTAATAACCCTATCAAAATAAAAAAGCCCCCCCAAAAAAAAAAAAAAAACCCTAGCCTAAACTAAACTACCAATAGTCCTTAAAAGGGCCTTTTGTGGGGGCATTACCCCAAATAAATCAGCTCTTTTACCTGTAAAAAAAAATACAAACAACCCCCCAACAGTAAAACCCACCACCCACACAACCAACCCCCTAAATAAAATCCTAACTAAAAAAACTTAAGCTCCCCATTGCTCTGAAAAAGGGCATTTGGATGGGCATTGCCCTTAAAAGGGCGTTTAGCTCTTTTTCTGCCCAAACCCTAATCTAAAAATAAAACCCACCCAATAAACCCTTAAAAAAAACGACTAACCCCCGAAGATCCATTTACAGTTTTAAAGACCGGCGAACATCCATCCTCAACGAAGCTGGGAGTAGTCTTCATCCAAGCCGGCAGAAGTGGTCCTCCAGACGGGCAGAAGTCTTCATCCAGACGGCATCTTCTATCTTCATCCATCCGGCGCGGAGCGGGTCCATCTTTAAGACATCCGGCGCGGAGCATCCTCTTCTTACGACTACTCTTCTGGAATGAAGGTTCCTTTAAGTGACGCCATCCAAGATGGCGTCCCTTGAACTCCAATTGGAACAGCCAATAGAATACGAGCTCAATCCTATTGGCTGATTGGATCAGCCAATAGGATTGAAGTTCAATCCTATTGACTGATTGCATCAGCCAATCAGAATTCAAGGGACGCCATCTTGGATGACGTCACTTAAAGGAACCTTCATTACAAAAGAGTCGTCGTAAGAAGAGGATGCTCTGTGCTGGATGTCTTGAAGATGGACCCGCTCCGCGCCAGATGGATGAAGATAGAAGATGCCATCTGGATGAAGACTTCTGCCCGTCTATAGGACCACTTCTGCTGGCTTGGATGAAGACTTCTCCCGGCTTCGTTGAGGACTTCTTGTCGCTTGGATGAAGACTTCTCCTGGCTTCGTTGAGGATGGATGTCCGATCTTCAAAACTGTAAGTGGATCTTCGGGGGTTAGTGTTAGGCTTTTTTAAGGGTTTATTGGGTGGGTTTTATTTTTAGATTAGGGGTTTGGGCACTTGAAAAAGAGCTAAATGCCCCTTTAAGGGTAATGCCCATCCAAATACCCTTTTCCGGGCAATAGGGAGCTTAGGTTTTTTTTAGTTAGGTTTTTATTTGGGGGGTTGGTTGTGTGGGAGGTGGGTTTTACTGTTGGGGGTTTTTTTGTATTTTTTTTAAAGGTAAAAGAGCTGATTTCTTTGGGGCAATGCCCCGTAAAAGGCCCTTTTAAGGACTATTGGTAGTTTAGTTTAGGCTAGGGTTTTTTTTTTTTATTTTGGGGGGGCTTTTTTATTTTGATAGGGCTATTAGATTAGGTGTAATTAGTTTAAATATCTGAGGTTAAGGTTAGGTGTTAGTGTAAGACAGGTTAGGTTTTATTTTACAGGTAAATGTGTATTTATTTTAGCTAGGTAGTTAGTAAATAGTTCATTACTATTTAGTAACTATTCTACCTAGTTAAAATAAATACAAACTTGCCTGTAAAATAAAAATAAACCCTAAGCTATTTACAATGTAACTATTAGTTATATTGTAGCTATCTTAGGGTTTATTTTACAGGTAAGTATTTAGTTTTAAATAGGAATTATTTAGGTAATGATAGTAGGTTTTATTTAGATTTATTTGAATTATATTTAAGTTAGGGGGTGTTAGGGTTAGGGTTAGACTTAGGTTTAGGGGTTAATAAATTTAGTATAATGGCGGCGACGTTGGGGGCGGAAGATTAGGGGTTAATAAGTGTATGTAGGTGGCAGCGATGTTAGGGGCGGCAGATTAGGGGATAATAATATTTAACAAGTGTTTGCGATGCGGGAGTACGGCGGTTTAGGGGTTAATATGTTTATTATAGTGGCGGCAACGTTGGGGTGGCAGATTAAGGGTTACTAAGTGTAAGTAGGTTGCGGCGACATTGGGGGCGGGAGATTAGTGGTTAATAAATATAATGTAGGTGCCTGCGATGTTGGGGGCAGCAGATTAGGGGTTAATAAGTATAATGTAGGTGCCTGCGATGTCGGGGACGGCAGATTAGGGGTTAATAAATATAATGTAGGATTCGGAGATGTTGGGGGCGGCAGATTAGGGGATAATAAGTGTAAGATTAGGGGTGTTTAGACTCTGGGTTTATGTTAGGGTGTTAGGTGTAAACATAAATTTAGTTTCCCCATAGGAATCAATAGGGCTGCGTTAATGAGCTTTACGCTGCTTTTTTGCAGGTGTTAGACTTTTTTTCAGCCGGATCTCCCCATTGATGTCTATGGGGAAATCGTGCACGAGCAGGTAAAACCAGCTCACCCCAGCTTTCAGCAGCGCTGGTATTGGAGTGCGGTATGGAGCTCAATTTTGCTCTACGCTCACTTCTTGTCTAATAACGCCGGGATTTTGTAAATCTGTAAAACCAGCGGTGTAGGGAAGTGAGTGGTTACAGTAACGTGCAAGTTAGTACTGCACCCCTCATAACGCAAAACTCATAATCGTAATCGCCGATAGTTACTCATTGTAGAATCTTTTTCATATTTTCAGTCATTTATTGTTTAACCATTTCCATCTTGTTGTTACCTCATAGTCACCTAAATACAAGTTTTGCGGTACGGCTATACCAATGAAAAATTGGCCTTTGTGTGCAGAATGGCAGGTCACCTGTATTACAAGTCGCGCCGATACAGCTATACCGCAAGGGTTTTAGCCTGTACCGTAACTCTCAAATCTGCAATCAAAAAATGGCTTTTGAGTGTGGAATTTTCAGGTCTCCCATATTACAAGTTGTTCGGTCAGGCTATTACGCTAGCATTATAGCTTATACAGCAATGATCCATTCTGTGATCAGAGACCAGTAGTTATAGATTTTGCGGACCAAAAATGTTTCGCAAAACTCATAACAAAAATGTTACAAAGTACCCCAGCATCGCAAATACTATAATAAACCTATTGACTCCTAAACCGCCAACACCCCACATCGCTACTACTAAATTAATCTATTAACCCCTAAGCCACGACCCCCCACATCACTACTACTAAAATAAACCTATTAACCCTTAAACCACCTGCTCCTCACATTGCAACACACTAAATTAAACCATTAACCCCTAAACCTAATACCCCCTAACTTTAAATGAAAGTTACAATATAACTATCTTAGATAAAAACTTACCTGTGAAATAAAAAAAACTAAGCTTAAACTATAAAAAAACTAACATTACTATTTAAAATAAAATAAAATAAAAAAAAACCCTAAATTAAAAAATTAAAAAATACTAACACTAAAAAATAAATAACATTACAACAAAAAACCCCTCTAAAATTACGAAAAATAAAAGAAATCTAAGATTACAAAAAATAATAAACTAAATTATCTAAAATAATAAAAATTAAACCTAATCTAATACCCCTATAAAAACAAAAAAGCCACCCCAAAATAAAAACACCCCCTAATCTAACAATAAACTACCAATAGCCTTTGTGTTCAGTAGTCTCATCCTATTGACGGATTTGAAACATTCAGCCAATAGGAATGCAAGGTACCCCAAATATAAAATGGGTACCTTGCATTTAATCTTCAGTGTGCGGCGCCAATCGCATGAAGAGGATCCTCCATGCCGGATGGCTCCGCAGCCCATGCAAATGCCCCTTTAGGGGCAATGGGTAGCTTAGGTTTATTTAGAATTAGGTTGTTTTTATTTTGGGAGGTTCGTTGGGTGGGGGGGTTTACTGTTAGGGGGACTTTGTAATTTATTAACGTAAAAGAGCTATTAAACTTAGGGCAATGCCCTACAAAAGGTAAAAAACATTTTAAGTGCTATTGGTAATTCATTTTTAGATTAGAGTTTCTTATATAGGGGTGGCTTTTTTTTTTTTTTTTGTATTTATTCTTTTTTTTATTATCATTATTTGACAGCTTAGTACAATTAGATAACATTACTGTTACAAAAATCCCCCTTTATTTCCCAGAAATTGCTATCCAACATCTTGTAAAGTGATAAGTAGTAACAACTTCAAGTTGAAACTAAAATGTCCATAATAAATCCGCTTGAAGACACTGGGTTCCCAGTCTCTGTGTGAGAATAAGTACAGTTGCGTGGTGACAAACAGTATCACCAAAAATAAAATCACTATAACACAAACAAAAACTAAAACATTGCCGAATATTCCTAATTTAAAAGAGCATTAAATGTTAATATCTTCACATCCTATTATATCCCTCACCCTAATATTTATCTGTTGACACTTAAGGGTGTTACCGTTCTGAGGGATCGTCATAAGTATGTCAGGCAGAGGTGAGAGTATGTCTACCGTGACTTCTATAAGGTTCAACTATAATTAGTAAAATCCTGTGTAGGGCTCCTCCCGTCTATATGTAGACCATTTTGAACCTCAACCCATATAAATTTTAAGTCAAGGAAAAATCCCATCTTGTTCACCTTAAATTAACCATATTCCTCCAGTCTTAATGTGTCAGTCATGTGAGTATGCCATCCTCTCATGGTCGGGAAGATCTGTGACTTCCAGAGCCTAGCAATCAAGGATCTAGTGGAGTTCAATGTCAATTGGATTAGTCGCAGTCTTAATTTACACTTGCACTTAGGTAACAGATTTAGTAATGCTGTCGTTGGGTCAAATTGGTATTGTTCCTCTTGTCCCAATATAACTTGTATGATGTTTTGGATGCCCTCCCAAAAAATTTACAATTTAGGGCAGTCCCATCAGATGTGTGTTAGTGTCCCCCTTTCCCCACAACCCCTCCAACAAAGGGCTGAGGAGGCAGGAAAGATACGTTTAAGTCTGGCAGGTGTCTGATACCATCTAGTCAAGAGTTTGTAATTTGTCTCTAAGAATCTAGATGAAGAGGAAGATTTCCTTGTGTTATTAAAAATACTATCCCAGTCTGCGTCTGTGATTGTCCTGTTCAATTCCCCATGCCACCGTTCTGTGTAGTCAGGGAGTTTCGAGTTCTGTGCATTAACTAGGAGTTTCCTAGCCCACGATAGGGTATGATGTGCTGGTGTTTTCATTCCGCATGTTTGTTCGAAGGGGGTTAGATTTCTTGTGAGTGACTGTTTAAATGGGTGTGTGTGGAGGAAGTGGTGTATCTGGTTATATTTTAACCATTTAACAAAAGCGCCACCTACTATGTCTGTAAGATCGGATCTATTTTTGAGCTTACCGTCCCTGGTCAAAGTGTATAGGGGAACCGTGTAGCCCATCTCCCAGTTAGTCAGGTTGTTTCTGAAAACGTCACACCTCCCAGGAGTTCAGCATTCGGGAAGATGGGGGACATGGGTGATCTAAGTGTCGATACTTCTGGGAACCTTTTTATCAGAAAATCCCATAATTCAAACAGGGTGGTCGACTCTGACCTGCAATCCAACATAAGGCTCCAGAGGAGGGGAGTAAAGTATGTGAGAATCCAACGGGATCCAGGCCTTGGAGTCCCCGCATCTGTGCAATTCTATAATTCTCTGTATGCACGTAGCCTGGTAATATGTTTCCACCTTAGGCAGACCCAAACCTCCCTCTCTGACTGGTCTGTACATAGTTAACTTTTTTACTCTAGGCTTTATATTACCCCAAACAAAGGAACTTAGAGTGCATTGTGTCTGTGTGAGAAAACTCTGTGGTAAGGTGATTGGAACAGCTTGTATCGTATATAGCAGTCTAGGGAGGACATTCATTTTCAAAATTTGGAGCCTACCCCACCATGAAAAGGGATGGTCTTTCTACGTCTTTAGATCTGTCGATATTGTGTTAAGTAAGGAATTGAAATTAAGGTCCAGGAGGGATTTCGTGTTTGGAGTGAGATATATCCCCAAATATTTTATCGCTTTTGGCTGGTGTTTGAGGGTGCAGGATTGTAGTAGGGCCTGGAATTCCAGAGACGGGAGGGAGATGTTTAAGATTTCGGATTTCTGTTCATTAATCCTAAAGTTATTGAAGTCTCTGAATTGTTTAAGTACTTTCAATACCTCTGGTACTGATGTATGGGGGGATGAGAGGGTGAACAGGACATCGTCCGCATATAGCGAGAGTTTACATTCTAATGGGCCTATTTTAATGCCAGAAACTAACGGGTTTAATCTTATTTTCTGCGCCAAAACCTCCATGCTAATTATAAATAGGATAGGCAAAAGCGGACATCCCTTCCTAGTACCGTTACGTATCGTGAAGGGGTCTGACATCATGTTGTTGACTCTGACCTTTGCTGTTGGTGTGTGGTACAGGCTTTGAATTCTACAAAGCATACCCTCCCCCACCCCTCCCTCCCTCAGTGTAGCGAATAAAAATTCCCAATTTAGGCGATCAAACGCTTTCTCAGCGTCAGTGGAGATAACCACCATGTCCGTATTCGTATGTTTTGCATGATCTATTAATTAGTGAGATCTGATGATGTTGTCCCTGGCCTCCCGACCAGGTACAAAGCTAGCCTGATCAGAGTGAATGATTTGGGGTAAGATTCTGTTTAACCTATTAGCTAATATTTTGGTATAGATTTTTAGGTCTGTGTTCAATAAAGAAATGGGCCTGCAATTCCTGGGAACTTAGGAGATTTACCTGGTTTAGGGATAACTGAAATTTGGGCCTCTAAATATTCCGGAGGGAGGTGGCCCGCCTCATAAATATAGGTGTATAAATCTAAAAGGTGTGGCGCCAAAATATCCCTATATGTTTTATAATATTTGTTTGAGAACCCGTCTGGTCCTGGACTTTTATGTGTTGGGAGGTCATTAATGACTTTTAATATTTCCTGAAGTTTGATTGGTTCATCTAAATTTTCTTTATCCTCTCCTTGAATTTTATTCAACTCTGCACTTTGAAGGTAATTTTTTAATAACTCTGTTTGAATTGTTTAACTACCACAGGAGAGATTATAACGTTTCCCGTAATAGTTCTTAAAATAGTTAGCTATCAGATTTGAATCAGATATTTCCTTACCATTTTCCTCTGTTATACTAAGAATATAATTATGTAATGATTTACATTTTAAAGCCCTAGCAAGCAAAGTTCCAGACTTATTACCCTCATGGAAATATATCTTCTTGAGATGCAGACCTTTTACACATGCTTCTTTATGTAAGTAGTTTTGTAGCTGTATTCGTGACCTGGATAATGCCTGCAATAGGTCCTGTCTTTGGGGATTGCTTTTATGTGCATTTTCGTCAGTTTGTAATTTCTGTATTAAAGTTTTGTATTGTGCTAACGATGAACGTTTTTTGGTAGCTTTCTGTTTCAACAATGAACCCCTGAGGACTGCTTTATGGGTGAACCAAGTCATTGGGGAATAAGTCATGGGATTAGTGTTCAACTGAAAATACTCTGTCATAGTTTCCTGGGTTTGTTTTATAACAAAGGGGTCATGTAACATAGCCTCATTCAGTGTCCAGAGGAATGGGTGTATAGGTATCGATGGCCAAGTCATTGTGATCGATATCGAAGAATGGTCGGACCATGTTATTGGTGATATGGCGTCATCTAATATGAGTGACATATTGCTATGGTTAATAAACCAATAGTCTATGCATGAATATGATTTGGCTGGGTTAGAATAAAATGAGTAGTTATGTGCGATGGGGTGGAGTGTGCGCTATGTATCCAAGAAGGTGAGGCCTCTTAGTATATTGATAATTAGATTCCTAGTTTTGGTTGTAGAGACGCTGCGGCCATGTGAACAGTCCAAAGTTGGGAACAGAGCTACATTAAGGTCCCCCCCCCCCCATGAGGAATGCGCCCTTTTGTATCTCTAAAAGTTTATTACTGACTAATTTCAAAAAGTGAGCCTGACCTGTGTTGGGTGCATATACGTTGGCCAGAGTGACTGGTCTATTAAACAACATGCCCACTAGTATGATATAGCGTCCCTCCCTGTCCAAAAACTTCTCCAGTAGTTGGAAATGTGTGTTTTTGTGGAATAATATTCCTAACCGTTCATTTTCTTTGTGTTAGAGTGGAGGTATGACATGGGGAATTCCCTAGATCTAAATGATTGTTCCTTATTAATGACAAAATGGGTCTCTTGGACAAAAATAATGTTTGCTTTTTCTTTCTTACACCAATTGAGTGCAATAGATCGTTTGGTTGGGGAGTTTAGGCCCTTACAATTTTGAGAGATTAGTTTAATTTCTTTAGGTTGTGCACCTGTACATGTGTTGTGGGGCATACTTTATTACCTTACATTGTTGGCACTGCTTATTCGTGGAGTGTCTATAATCGTCAAACATGGTCCCAATAACTATAATACGAGTAAGGAAAAAGTGCTGTTTAGTCTCACCTCTGCCTATGATAGGAGAATGAATGGAAGGTACAGTCCCATATGGGTAAACTTTGTCCACCCCCGATCCTAGATCGAAAGTCAGGAATACAAAAGCGTCATTAATTCGGCAATTAAAACAAAACCAAATAATACAAAAAAAAACCCATAAACAATTTACAACTAAAATTCCCTGTAAAACAATCCCAAACAAAGATGGGGTTCATATGGGAGTTAATTCAACCTCTTAAGGTTGGAAGGCACCTGTAAAGGAGAGAAAAAAGGTTAATGGGGAGAGAGGGGAAAACCACAACATGATAAGTTGTTTTTCATATACTTTTGAGGTATAGGGCCAAGAAAAGCCATGTACGTTCATCTCAGCATAAAGGAATAGCTGCGAGATGGCTGTAGTGAACAGTTCTGAACGGCCAGGCACTGCTCCTAGAGGCATTGCTTAGTAAGTTCTGGTGTACATCTTCAGCTGGGGTCTAGGTCCGCTGAAACTTTCTGTTGTTTTGTTGGATCCTCTCTGGATCTTTTCTTTGCCGCTTTTATCCATTGAGAACGCTGAGGCTTTGGTTGTGCTGCATTTCTTTGTGGATCAGAGGTGTCTAAGGGCTCCATTGAGGGAAGGGTAGGCTTAGGGATGCCCAGTGCTAGGCAGAAGTGTTCCAAATCTTCAGGACTTTCAGGCTGAAAGGGAACCCCCATCTATAGGGCAGACCGTGATCCCTCAGATGTTGCGTGAGGAATCTCGCTTCTTTGCGATTTTGCAGAGTGATAGGGCTGAGGGCTGCAAAAAATGTAAGCTTATCCCCGTCCAATATGAATGTTTGTTGCTTTCTTGTGGCATTCAATATTGTTTCTTTATCTGTGTATCTGTGAAATCTCAGAATAATATCTCTTGGGGGTTCACCTTCTCGTGGCATGGGTCTTAATGCTCTATGTGCCCTGTGTACCGCTATGTCTGGTAGCTGCTGGTCGTTCAATAGTTGCTTGAAAATGTTTTGTAGATGGGAGGAGAGGTTGTTGTTAGTAATCTTTTCAGAGATACCCCTGATGCGCAGATTTTGTCTCCTGCCCATGTTGTCGAGATCTTCAAGCTTAGAGTGTAGATATTCAATTTGTGACTCTTGGGTGTCTATTTTCCTATTAAGTAAGTCCACATTGGATGTAGTCTCTTCCTCCAGTTCCTCCAGATAAGCCACCCTGCCTCCCAAATCGGCGACATCTTTCTTTATTTCTGTTATGCCTTCTTTCAGCATTTTACTGACTTTTTGAAAAAAGGATGAGAGGTCTGCTTTGGTCGGCAAGTCCTTGAGGTCAGCTCTAGTTATAGGGGTTTCTCCATCAGGAGGTTTTGTTTCCTGCTGCCCTTCTTGGGCTAATTGTGAGGTGTCATCTTCCTCCAGGGATGACGATTGTATTGCTTTGAAAAAGATGTTCATCTTTGAATTAGATGTAATAAGTGTTTTTATACTCTTGTCAGCTCTAGGTACTCTCCTTGTTGCCATAGTGGGGAAGGTTTGAGAGATATATCTTCCAATTTTGTACTGGAAGTTGTCTGGAGTAAGGCTATATATCGTATTTGACTGAATGATTTTATGCTGAGAACACTGTACTTGTAGCAGAGGTAGATAAGAATAGCCTACTCAGTAACCCTTTGTTTATGCTGTGAGAAAGTGTTCAGTGTATAAGTCACCTGCAAAAGTGTTAGGCTTTGTTTATAAGTATTAGTGTGGGTGTGTGTGTTTATCCACCCTGTCTGTAGGCTTATAGGAGTTTCTGCTGCGGTTTGGCAGGGGCACAGTAGTTGTGCGTATTAAATAGTTTTAGCTGATATGCATAGGTCTTCTTATCATATCTTTGTGAGTCTGTGTATATATCTCCCTGTTCCTTCCATGGCCAAACTGCGTTGTAGGGGCCTATTATGCTGTAGATTTCCACCAGGTCTTTAGAAAGGGACACTGGGTTTCCCGGTCAATTTAGCAGGGGCGCATTATAAGGGGTTCTGTTTCTGCTTGTTTGTTCTAAAAATGACTGTAGCTGAGCCCCCAATCTACCTGTCGCTGGCCTTTGAAGTCTCCTTTGCCCTTCCGGTGTCCACTCTTATCCTCTACTGAGCCGACTGGTAGCATAGCAGTTATTATACAGTGCAGGGTTTCCAGTCAAGACAGCAGGGGCGCATCGTGATGAGAGGCTTTATCTCGCCTATAACAGCCTTTCCTCACTTAATAGTATGTGGTTTTTGTTCCCCAATTCCTCCCATCACTCTTCTGTCATTTCTGTGAGTCCAGTTACATCTGTACTTCTAGTATTCTCCCTCAGTGCCAGTTCAATTATGGAGCATTAATAAAAAACGTCCATATCAGCTCATGGCCGGCTCCGCCGCTCGGCTTTTTTGATTTTATAGGGGTATTAGATTAGGTTTGATTTTTAATATTTTGGATAATTTCATTTATTATTTTTTGTAATCTTAGATTTTTTTTATTTTTCGTAATTTTAGAGTTAGGTTTTTTGTAATGTTAGTTTTTAAATTTTTTCGTAGTGTTAGGATTTTTTAATTTTGTCATTTAGGTTTTTTTATTTTTATTTTATTTTATTAATTTAAAACAGTTATGTTAGTTTTTTTTTGGTTTTTATTTTACAGGTAAGTTTTTATTTATTTTAAGGTAGTTATACTGTAACTTTAATTTAAGGTTAGTGGGGTAAATAGTTTAATTTAGTGTGTCGCAATGTGGGGGGCGGCGGTTTAGGGGTTAATAACTTTATTTAGTGTTTGCAATGTCGGGGGCGGCGGATTAGGGGTATTTAGACTAGGGTTTTATGTTAAGGTGTTAGATTTATAAATAACTTTCTTGTCTCTATAGACATCAATGGGGATTTCATTATAGCGATCGCCATTCCGCAATCGCAGGTGTTAGTTTTTCTCCATTGATGTCTATGGGGGGAAAACATGCACGAGCACGTCAAGTCAGGCCTTGGCTTTTATGTGGTATGGAGCTTAACACGGGGGCATAAAACCACAGGGCCCAGGTGCAAGAATCTAAGAAGGGCCCCCCCACCCCCCAAAAAAAAGTTGAATTTGATACATCTTTTTTTTTTTAACATTTAACACAGAAAAAAAAATGTGAATCAGATTACATGTCTGCAAAAGGAGGTACCCTGTGCCCACAGTCTGTGAGATGGTCTGACCCCTATTACTGTATATAGTAACACTGTTTAACCCACCAGTACTGTATATAGTGAGTTAGTGACACAGTCTGTAATCTGCCGGTGAGATGGCTGGCCATCTCACCATCTCTTCCCTCACATTTTCCTCATTCGAAACCCACATGATTCTCTTATTCTCTCCCCTCTCTATACGTGTTGCAGTCATAGTCAACTCAATTTCTAGATCACTTGGCTGCCTGGCTACCTTATTTCCTTTCCTCAGACACCCCTGCCCTCATTCTTGGCGACTTCAACATCCCTCTTGACAATCCCACTGCCTCCTCTGCAAAACAACTTCTCCAACTCACTTCCTCTTTCGGTTTGTCACAATGGACTGATTCTCCCACTCACAAAGACGGTCACTCCCTTGACCTGATCTTTAGCTATTGATGGAATTTCTCAAACTTCACAAACTCCCCTTTTCCACTTTTCTGACCATTAAACTCCCTCCTTGACCCACTGCAATCTGGATTTCATCCCCATCACTCCACAGAGACAGCAATTGTTAAGGTTACCAACGATCTACTTACAGCAAAATCAAAAGGCCACTTTTCTCTGCGTATCCTCCTTGATCTGTCCACAGCCTTTGATACTGTCGACCACCCTCTTTTGCTCCATAACCTCCAATCCTTTGGCATCTGCGACACAGCTCTCTCTTGGTTCTCTTCCTATCTGTCTAACTGTACCTTTAGTGTAGCCTTCTCTGGGGCCTCCTCTGCCCCGTCACCACTTTCTGTCGGGGTACTGCAAGGCTCTTTCCTCAGTCCCCTTCTCTTCTCAATCTACACATCATTATTAGGTTACCTAATAAAGTCCCACGTTTTCCAATATAATTTGTATGCCGACGACACCCAAATCTACTTCTCTGCACCAGACCTATCTCCTTCCTTGCTAACCCGTGTCACTAACTGTCTTTCTCACATCTCTTCCTGGATGTCCTCTCACTACCTGAAGCTAAATCTCTCCATAACTGAGCTCCTTATTTTCCCCCCTTCTTCCAAAATCTCCACCCCAATCTCTCTATAACTGTTGACAACTCCATCATTGCCGCTTCCACCTTAAAAACATCTCTAAAATTAGACATTTCCTTACACAAGACACAACTAAGATTTTAATCCACTCTCTCATCCATTCCTGCCTCAATTACTGCAACTCTGTCCTCTCTGGTTTACCCAGCTGCCGCCTAGCTCCTTTACAATCCATAATGAATGCTTCTGCCAGGCTCATCTTCCTTACACATCGCTCTTCATCTGCTGCACCTCTCTGTGAATCCCTTCACTGGCTTCCTCTTGCCTCTAGGATTCAACACAAAATTCTCTTTCTGACATACAAAGCCCTCAACTGCACTGCTCCCCCCTATATCTCAGACTTTGTGTCCAGATACTCTACCTCCCATCCCCTTTGCTCTGCGCATGACCTGTTACTCTCCTCTTCTCTTGTTAACTCATCACACTCCCGTTTACAGGACTTCTCCAGACTGGCTCCCATCTTGTGGAAATCTCTGCCTCGCTCCACAAGACTCTCCCCTAGTTTTGAAAGCTTCAAGCTCTCCCTAAAGACTCTACTGTTCAGAGATGCATACAACCTACACTAACCTCTCTTTATACCAGTTCCTCTCCTCCATTGCTATCCCCTGAACCCCCTTAGCATGTAAGACTAAAATTCCAGCTGTTTGTAGATCACCTTCTTAAGAGCTGACTATAACAGTGCAATTCTTGGCAGGGCCCTCTACCCATTTGATCCCTATAATTGTTTTGTTGTACACCGCCTTTGTTTATAGTGCTACGGAAATAACCAATAATAATAATAATAATAATCTGCCATCCCCCCACAATGCATTAAACCTAATTAAACTATCAACCCCTAAACCGCCAACCCCCCACATCGCAATAAACCTAATTAAGCTATTAACTCCTAAACCGCCAACCCCCACAATGCAAATAACTAATTTAATTACTAAGACCCATAACCTAACACCGCCTAAATTAACCCCAATTACATAAATTTAAATACTAACATATAATTAAAATAAAAAACATAAGATTACTTTAAAATTAAAATTAATCTAAAATTACAAAAAATAAAAAAGTCTAACATTACATAAAAAATAAACCAAATAATAAAAAATAAAAAAATTAAACCTAATCCCTATGGCCTAGATTTGGAGTTTGGCGTTAGCCGTGAAAACCAGCGTTAGAGGCTCCTAACGCTGGTTTTAGGCTACCGCCGGTATTTGGAGTCAGTGATTAAAGGGTCTAACGCTCACTTTTCAGCCGCGACTTTTCCATACCGCAGATCCCCTTACGTCAATTGCTTATCCTATCTTTTCAATGGGATCTTTCTAACGCCGGTATTTAGAGTCGTTTCTGAAGTGAGCGTTAGAGCTCTAACGACAAAACTCAAGCCGCAGGAAAATAGCAGGAGTTAAGAGCTTTCTGGGCTAACGCCGGTTCATAAAGCTCTTAACTACTGTACCCTAAAGTACACTAACACCCATAAACTACCTATGTACCCCTAAACCGAGGTCCCCCCACATCGCCGCCACTCGATTAAAATTTTTTAACCCCTAATCTGCCGACCGCCACCTACGTTATACTTATGTACCCCTAATCTGCTGCCCCTAACCCCACCGAGCCCTGTATTACATTTATTAACCCCTAACCTGCCCCCCACAACGTCGCCGCCAGCTACTTACAATAATTAACCCCTAATCTGCCGACCGCAAAGCGCCGCCACCTACGTTATACTTATGTACCCCTAATCTGCTGCCCCTAACACCGCCGACCCCTATATTATATTTATTAACCCCTAATCTGCCCCCCTCAACGTCGCCGACACCTGCCTACACTTATTAACCCCTAATCTGCCGAGCGGACCTGAGCGCTACTATAATAAAGTTATTAACCCCTAATCCGCCTCACTAACCCTATCATAAATAGTATTAACCCCTAATCTGCCCTCCCTAACATCGCCGACACCTACCTTCAATTATTAACCTCTAATCTGCCGACCGGAGCTCATCGCTACTATAATAAATGGATTAACCCCTAAAGCTAAGTCTAACCCTAATACTAACACCCCCCTAACTTAAATATAATTTAAATCTTACGAAATTAATTAACTCTTATTAAATAAATTATTCCTATTTAAAGCTAAATACTTACCTGTAAAATAAATCCTAATATAGCTACAATATAAATTATAATTATATTATAGCTATTTTAGGATTAAAATTTATTTTACAGGCAACTTTGTAATTATTTTAACCAGGTACAATAGCTATTAAATAGTTAAGAACTATTTAATAGTTACCTAGTTAAAATAATAACAAATTTACCTGTAAAATAAATCATAACCTAAGTTATAATTAAACCTAACACTACCCTATCAATAAATTAATTAAATAAACTACCTACAATTACCTACAATTAACCTAACACTACACTATCAATAAATAAATTAAATACAATTGCTACAAATAACTACAATTACATAAACTAACTAAAGTACAAAAAATAAAAAAGAACTAAGTTACAAAAAATAAAAAAATATTTACCAACATAAGAAAAATATTACAACAATTTTAAACTAATTACACCTACTCTAAGCCCCCTAATAAAATAACAAAGACCCCCAAAATAAAAAATTCCCTACCCTATTCTAAATTAATAAATGTAAAAGCTCTTTTACCTTACCAGCCCTGAACAGGGCCCTTTGCGGGGCATGCCCCAAGAAAATCAGCTCTTTTGCCTGTAAAAAAAAACATACAATACCCCCCTCCAACATTACAACCCACCACCCACATACCCCTAATCTAAGCCAAACCCCCCTTAAATAAACCTAACACTAAGCCCCTGAAGATCTTCCTACCTTGTCTTCACCATCCAGGTATCACCGATCCGTCCTGGCATCCGGTGCTGAAGAGGTCCAGAAGAGGGTCCAAAGTCTTCCTCCTATCCGGCAAGAAGAGGACATCCGGACCGGCAAACATCTTCTCCAAGCGGCATCTTTGATCTTCTTCCATCCGGTGCGGAGCGGGTCCATCTTGAAGACCTCCATCGCGGATCCATCCTTCTTCTCCGACGACTAGACGACGAATGACGGTTCCTTTAAATGACGTCATCCAAGATGGCGTCCCTCGAATTCCGATTGGCTGATAGGATTCTATCAGCCAATCGGAATTAAGGTAGGAATATTCTGATTGGCTGATGGAATCAGCCAATCAGAATCAAGTTCAATCCGATTGGCTGATCCAATCAGCCAATCAGATTGAGCTCGCATTCTATTGGCTGTTCCGATCAGCCAATAGAATGCGAGCTCAATCTGATTGGCTGATTGGATCAGCCAATCGGATTGAACTTGATTCTGATTGGCTGATTCCATCAGCCAATCAGAATATTCCTACCTTAATTCCGATTGGCTGATAGAATCCTATCAGCCAATCGGAATTCGAGGGACGCCATCTTGGATGACGTCATTTAAAGGAACCGTCATTCGTCGTCTAGTCGTCGGAGAAGAAGGATGGATCCGCGATGGAGGTCTTCAAGATGGACCCGCTCCGCACCGGATGGAAGAAGATCGAAGATGCCGCTTGGAGAAGATGTTTGCCGGTCCGGATGTCCTCTTCTTGCCGGATAGGAGGAAGACTTTGGACCCTCTTCTGGACCTCTTCAGCACCGGATGCCAGGACGGATCGGTGATACCTGGATGGTGAAGACAAGGTAGGAAGATCTTCAGGGGCTTAGTGTTAGGTTTATTTAAGGGGGGTTTGGGTTAGATTAGGGGTATGTGGGTGGTGGGTTGTAATGTTGGAGGGGGGTATTGTATGTTTTTTTTTACAGGCAAAAGAGCTGATTTTCTTGGGGCATGCCCCGCAAAGGGCCCTGTTCAGGGCTGGTAAGGTAAAAGAGCTTTTACATTTATTAATTTAGAATAGGGTAGGGAATTTTTTATTTTGGGGGTCTTTGTTATTTTATTAGGGGGCTTAGAGTAGGTGTAATTAGTTTAAAATTGTTGTAATATTTTTCTTATGTTGGTAAATATTTTTTTATTTTTTGTAACTTAGTTCTTTTTTATTTTTTGTACTTTAGTTAGTTTATGTAATTGTAGTTATTTGTAGCAATTGTATTTAATTTATTTATTGATAGTGTAGTGTTAGGTTAATTGTAGGTAATTGTAGGTAGTTTATTTAATTAATTTATTGATAGGGTAGTGTTAGGTTTAATTATAACTTAGGTTATGATTTATTTTACAGGTAAATTTGTTATTATTTTAACTAGGTAACTATTAAATAGTTCTTAACTATTTAATAGCTATTGTACCTGGTTAAAATAATTACAAAGTTGCCTGTAAAATAAATATGAATCCTAAAATAGCTATAATATAATTATAATTTATATTGTAGCTATATTAGGATTTATTTTACAGGTAAGTATTTAGCTTTAAATAGGAATAATTTATTTAATAAGAGTTAATTAATTTCGTTAGATTTAAATTATATTTAAGTTAGGGGGGTGTTAGTGTTAGGGTTAGACTTAGCTTTAGGGGTTAATCCATTTATTATAGTAGCGATGAGCTCCGGTCGTCAGATTAGGGGTTAATAATTGAAGGTAGGTGTCAGCGATGTTAGGGAGGGCAGATTAGGGGTTAATACTATTTATGATAGGGTTAGTGAGGCGGATTAGGGGTTAATAACTTTATTATAGTAGCGCTCAGGTCCGCTCGGCAGATTAGGGGTTAATAAGTGTAGGCAGGTGTCGGCGACGTTGAGGGGGGCAGATTAGGGGTTAATAAATATAATCTAGGGGTCGGCGGTGTTAGGGGCAGCAGATTAGGGGTACATAGGGATAACGTAGGTTGCGGCGGTTTACGGAGCGGCAGATTAGGGGTTAAAAAAAATATGCAGGGGTCAGCGATAGCGGGAGCGGCAGATTAGGGGTTAATAAGTGTAAGGATAGGGGTGTTTAGACTCGGGGTACATGTTAGAGTGTTAGGTGCAGACGTAGGAAGTGTTTCCCCATAGGAAACAATAGGGCTGCGTTAGGAGCTGAACGCTGCTTTTTTGCAGGTGTTAGTTTTTTTTTTCAGCTCAAACAGCCCCATTGTTTCCTATGGGGATATCGTGCACGAGCACGTTTTTGAGGCTGGCCGCGTCCGTAAGCAACTCTGGTATCGAGAGTTGCATTTGCGGTAAAAATGCTCTACGCTCCTTTTTTGGAGCCTAACGCAGCATTTGTTTGAAATCTCGATATCAGAGTTAAATTTATGGTGCGGCCAGAAAAAAGCCCGCGGAGCGTTAACAGCCCATCTACCGCCAAACTCCAAATCTAGGCCTATGAAAATAAAAAACAAACAAAATAAAAACACCCAATAATCTAAACTAAACTACCAATAGCCCTTAAAAGGGCTATTTGTAGGGCATTGTCCTAAGTTAAACAGCTCTTTTACATTTAAAAAATACTAAGTCCCCCCAACAGTAAAACCCTACACCCACCAAACCCCCCAAAATAAAAATAACCTACCACTAAAAAAACCTAAACTACCCATTGCCCCTAAAGGGGCATTTGTATGGGCATTGCCCTTGACAGGGCATTCAGCTCTTTTACTGCTCTTAAAAGGGCATTCAGCTCTTTTACAGTCCAAAAAAACCCTAATCTAAAAATAAAAGACACCCCAAAAAATAAAAAAAGCCTAAGTCTAACCCCCAAATAGGTACTCACCGTTCCTGAAGTCCGGCGGAGAAGGTCCTCTTCCAGGTGGTGAATTCTTCTTGGAGGCGGCGACATCTTCCAGCACGGGGACATCTTCTAGCTTCATCCAGGACCAATGCGACGCGGAGCAGAGGTGACCGTGTGTCACGCTTCCCTTGCTTGACTGCTCTCTCTCTGCCCCTTTAACTATTACTGGCTTATCACTTCCTTTTTAACACACCTCCGTTATAGACTTGCTATAAAACAGTCTTTCAGCAAACACTCATTGCTTCGTTATTCCTGAAGCAAGCAACCTCTCTCTGGGAAACACCCACAAAGGATTCCTGCCTAACCGCCCATTCACACATCACAGGACACAGCCCCCGGACTAAGCGGTGACGTCACACGCCAACGGAAAATTGTGCTTTTTGAGACCTATTCTCTATTGAAATGATAAAACTTACAAATAATGCAAGTGTTTTAATGTAGAAATAAATTGTTATAAGTAATATTTATTGTTGTCTCATGTATAGAAATAGTTGAACTTATATTCTAATAGAAATATCAGTATATATTTAAATATAATAATATATACAAGAACATATCTACAGAATGCAAACTAGACCTATGCCTAGGGCAGCAATAAATATTACTTATATTTATGAAGTGTTAAATATAATTATATTAGAAAATAGTATTTGATTATTAAAAATATGGATAAGTGTTTTTTTATTTTTCTTGAGAGGCGATCACAGGTAAGAAGTACGGACGTTAAACGTAAATTCTATAGCGTAAGGTCGGGTTACCTTAGCAACTAATTGATTTTCAAGAAATCCGACGTCAGATGGAAGCGTTAACACAACGTTAACTTACAGCTACACGAAAAGAGCGACTGCGCGCAACACGCTAATCTTTTCAATGGAAACCTGGTACTAAAATGCAGCCGTAAATTACTTTTAGCTGTCGGCCGCTTCGGTAGCTTACGGCTCCATTTTTAACGACTCAATGGAAGCGAGGCCTTAGGTCTCGCTTCCATTGAGTCGTAATTCAGTTTGCGTGCACTCGCAAACCGATAAATATGCTGTCGGAAGCAATATCGTTTATCGACTGTTTCCAATGGCGCGTTATGCCTCAATATCGGCAGCCGGACTTCGGCTGCCGAAAAGATCTTCGCGTCCCATAGAAAGTAATAGAAGCCGTTAATCGATAAATTATACCAGGTTTCCAATGAAAGCGCTAACCGTTAATACATTGTCGGAGGCTGTCGATACATTGAGAAATATTACCCCCAGCTCAACTAGGTGTAAAAGAGGAAAATTGTGCTTTTTGAGACATATTTTCTATTGAAATTATAAAACTTGCAAATAATGCAAGTGTTTTAATGTAGAAATAAATTGTTATAAGTAATATTTATTGTTGTCTCATGTATAGAAATAGTTGAACTTATATTCTAATAGAAATATCAGTATATATTTAAATATAATAATATATGCAAGAACATATCTACAGAATGCAAACTAGACCTATGCCTAGGGCAGCAATAAATATTACTTATATTTATGAAGTGTTAAATATAATTATATTAGAAAATAGTATTTGATTATTAAAAATATGGATAAGTGTTTTTTTATTTTTCTTGAGAGGCGATCACAGGTAAGAAGCACGGACGTTAAACGTAAATTCTATAGCGTAAGGTCGGGTTACCTTAGCAACTAAGGCCTCGCTTCCATTGAGTCGTTAAAAATGGAGCCGTAAGCTACCGAAGCGGCCGACAGCTAAAAGTAATTTACGGCTGCATTTTAGTACCAGGTTTCCATTGAAAAGATTAGCGTGTTGCGCGCAGTCGCTCTTTTCGTGTAGCTGTAAGTTAACGTTGTGTTAACGCTTCCATCTGACGTCGGATTTCTTGAAAATCAATTCGTTGCTAAGGTAACCCGACCTTACGCTATAGAATTTACGTTTAACGTCCGTGCTTCTTACCTGTGATCGCCTCTCAAGAAAAATAAAAAAACACTTATCCATATTTTTAATAATCAAATACTATTTTCTAATATAATTATATTTAACACTTCATAAATATAAGTAATATTTATTGCTGCCCTAGGCATAGGTCTAGTTTGCATTCTGTAGATATGTTCTTGCATATATTATTATATTTAAATATATACTGATATTTCTATTAGAATATAAGTTCAACTATTTCTATACATGAGACAACAATAAATATTACTTATAACAATTTATTTCTACATTAAAACACTTGCATTATTTGCAAGTTTTATAATTTTAATAGAAAATAGGTCTCAAAAAGCACAATTTTCCTCTTTTACACCTAGTTGAGCTGGGGGTAATATTTCTCAATGTATCGACAGCCTCCGACAATGTATTAACGGTTAGCGCTTTCATTGGAAACCTGGTATAATTTATCGATTAACAGCTTCTATTACTTTCTATGGGACGCGAAGATCTTTTCGGCAGCCGAAGTCCGGCTGCCGATATTGAGGTATAACGCGCCATTGGAAACAGTCGATAAACGATATTGCTTCCGACAGCATATTTATCGGTTTGCGAGTGCACGCAAACTGAATTACGACTCAATGGAAGCGAGGCCTAATTGATTTTCAAGAAATCCGACGTCAGATGGAAGCGTTAACACAACGTTAACTTACAGCTACACGAAAAGAGCGACTGCGCACAACACGCTAATCTTTTCAATGGAAACCTGGTACTAAAATGCAGCCGTAAATTACTTTTAGCTGTCGGCCGCTTCGGTAGCTTACGGCTCCATTTTTAACGACTCAATGGAAGCGAGGCCTTAATCGGTAAGTTAATTACCGCATCTTGTACAAAGCAACTGTTATAAAACCCTCTGTGCCAAACTGGTTTTACAAACTGCAATCTTGCTCCGGTTCTGACCAAAATGTCTTGTATAATTTAAAGCCTCAAACTATTAGTTAAGGAGTAATTCTCATATCAGTTAAGCTAGTTATAGATGATACTAAGTCATACATTATTATTCCTTCTATCAATAAACAAGTGAGGGTTAGCTCAGTTTTTCAGCTACCAGTAATTGCTATTATTTCTACTATTAGCCTTTGCAGGCAAAGGGGTATAATACTGAGTAGAGTGATCCACTCACTAGTCTCATCTATTTACCTCCACTGCCTCATATCAATGTGAAGTGTATTGCTGGATAACTTTCTGTCCAAATTGCCCCCGCCTTCTCAGGCTCACTAAGATACACTTCCCAACACAATATTGCTGCAGTTGTGGTCCTTATATTAAATTTAATCTATTCTGCTTGCAGGGGATACTGAGCTAAGAATCCCTGACACTAGTAACGAAGCCAGGATGGACCCAGCAGCCCTAGTAGCTCATGTAGAGGCACTCACAAAAACAGTGGAAAATCTTTCTAAAGGCCTTACTGCCTTACAAGCTGACAACACCTCATTAAGACTATATATTAATGAGAAATTTGACAGCTTGAAATTAATACACTCTTCACATGAACCACAACCAAATCCACCACAAACTTTTAGTGGACAAAGAAGTGAGTTCAGGGAGTTTAGAAATTCTTGTTTTCTTTTTTTTCAATTGAAACCCAAAACCTATATAAATGATCACTTAAAGGTGCTCACAACCATATCCTATCTGCGAGGGGAACCCCGCATATGGGCAAACCTGTTCTTTGAGACAAATGACCCCATTTTATATTCTTTGGAGCAATTCTTTAAGGCTATGGGTCAGCTCTACGATGATCCATACAAGCAGTTATCAGCTGAGACTGCAATGAGATCACTGCGCCAGAATAAAAGGCCAGTGGAAGACTATATCGCTGAATTCAAAAAGTGGTCACCAGACACTCAATGGAATGACCTTTCTTTGAGAAACCAGTTTAGGCTCGGACTTTCCGAAACCCTCAAGGATGAGTTAGCTAGGCAGCCACTCCCAGACTCCTTAGAGAAGCTCATAGACATTAGCATCACTTTAGACAGAAGGATCAGGGAGAGACGCACAGAAAGAGCCCACCATGACACTACTCCTAAACACTCCACACTTCTCACACCTATCAGTCAGCCTCAAAAGCCTTCATCTAGGGCTGCAGAGACTCCAATGGAATTAGGATTCATTAGGGGTCCTCTTACCCCACAAGAAAAGCTGAGGAGAAAAACCCTGGACCTCTGCATGTACTGTGGCGGGTTAGATCACGCAGTACAAGACTGTCTACAGAAGCAAAGAATTTCACATCTTTGTTTATCTGCAAAACAACCGCATTCTAATCATTGCAACCTTCCTATTCTTTTACAGTGGGAACACCACAGACTCCACTCTGAGGCAATTCTGGACTCCTGTGCAAGCCACAATTATATAGATCACTTGTTTGCTGTTAACCATAAAATACTACTGATAACTAAAAACACACTCAGTCTCCTTCGTTTTGTTGATGGGAAAGAGATTACCTCAGGCCCTATTAGGTACCATACCATTCCCATATGGAATACCACACAGTCATTACATACTAAGTTCGCTACTTTTGATGTCATTCCATCCCCCATGTATCCGATTATATTAGGCATAACCTGGTTTAAACAGCATGATCCAACAATAATTTGGTCCACCTCACAAGTCACGTTCAATTCCACTTTCTGCATTAATACGTGTCTGCACCAGGAACAATTACTGTTGGATACTGCTGGTCAAGTTCCTACTGAATATGCCTCCTTTTCTGATGTTTTTGACAAGAAAGAGTCTACCAATCTACCTCCTCACAGGAAGTATGATTGTCCTATCGATTTACATCCTGGAGCTGACATCCCCTATGGGCATGTTTTTCCTCTATCAGATCCAGAACTATTTAAGGGAGAATTTACAGAAGGGTTTTATACGTCCCTCCACCTCCCCTGCTGGAGCTGGGATCTTTTTTGTCAGGAATAAAGATCAATCCTTGAGACCCATAATAGACTATAGAGAACTAAACAAACGCACTATTAAAAACCGTTATCCCCTACCTCTGATTCCTCAACTCATTGACAGGCTAAAAGGCGCCACTATTTATACTAAGCTTGATCTCAGAGGGGCATACAACTTGGTACGAATCAAAAAGGGTCATGAGTGGTTAACTGCATTTCGAACAAGATATGGCTTGTTTGAGTACACTGTCATGCCATTTGGCTTGTGCAATGCCCCTGCAACCTTTCAGTACTTCATTAACGATATCTTCAAGGACTATCTGGATCTCTTTTTGGTCATCTATTTAGATGATATCCTCATATACTCTTCTAGCCTCCAAGAACATATTAAACATGTTACATTAGTCCTGACTCGACTACGAGATAACTCGTTATATGTCAAACTCGAAAAATGTACTTTCCACACCCAAGAAATAAAATTCTTGGGTTATAATATAACACCCACCGGTATCGAGATGGAGAATGACAAAATCATATTCATAATAAATTGGCCAGTTCCAAAAAATAAGAAAGACATCCAAAGATTCATGGGATTCACAAACTTTTACCGGAAGTTTATCAAGAACTTCGCTGACCTGACCAGACCACTAACTAATCTAACTAAGGCATCTCATCGGTTTGTTTGGAATGTACAACTACAAGCAATTTTCGAATATCTGAAATCTGCCTTTACCACAGCACCTATTCTACGCTACCCAAATCCGACACTGCAATACGTATTAGAATTGGACGCTTCCAACTTCGCCCTTGGAGCCATCCTCTCACAGAGGACCACGACTACTGAACCTCTACATCCAGTGGCCTATTTCTCACGCCTTTTAACCATTGCTGAATCCAACTATCCAATAGGGGATAAGGAGTTACTAGCCATCAAAAGTTCCTTAGAACATTGGAGACATATTCTGGAAGGAACCTCCATCCCTGTACTCATCTACACAGACCATAAGAACCTCGAATATTTAAAGACAAACCGCACTCTTAGCTCTCGGCAAGTTCGCTGAAATCTGTTCTTGACCAGATTCAACTATTTCATCACTTACCGACCAGCGCACAAGAACAAAAAAGCTGACGCTTTGTCCAGACAACTACTTGAACCCCAAACTCCCCTCATGGAATCTTCTCTGATACCAGTAGACAGGTTCTTGGCCTTAACCACTGAACAAACCAACCGTTTTAAGACTGAACAACTCTCTGACAACCAAAAACCTCTACATGTCTTGACCAAGCATCAGGATGGATTATACTATCATCAACAACGAGTCTATGTACCACCTTCACTCGGATCAACTGTGCTTCATACTTTACACGATTCTCACTTTGCTGGACATTTGGGAATACAAAAGACCCAGGATTTGGTTCATAGGTTTTTTTGGTGGCCCTCTCTGTTAACAGACACAGCTCGCTACGTTCAAACCTGCAAGACCTGTACAATAACCAAGACAGGAAAGATCTCTCCAACCGGGTACTTACTTCCTTTGCCTACTCCGCTCAGGCCATGGACTGACATTGCCATGGACTTCATTGTTGACCTCCCAAATTCACAAAAGTACAACACTATATTGGTAGTAGTTGACCTGTTCAGTAAGATGGCACATTTCATCCCATTCCATAAACTACCTACCACTTCCGAAACTGTCTCCTTGGTTTTCACCCATGTTTTTAAACTACATGGACTCCCAAACACCATCACCTCTGACAGAGGTAGCCAATTCACTAGTAGATTCTGGAAACAACTCTGCCATTCCCTTCACATCACTAGACAACTCAGCACCTCTTTCCATCCTCAAACCAACGGTCAGACGGAG
Organism: Bombina bombina; assembly: GCF_027579735.1. NCBI lineage: Eukaryota > Metazoa > Chordata > Amphibia > Anura > Bombinatoridae > Bombina > Bombina bombina. The sequence continues at coordinate 952,761,731 of NC_069501.1, read as the reverse complement.
CGAACAAACCAGTGCTTAGAACAATATTTAAGGTGTTTCATATCTGCAAGACAGGATGATTGGGCTACTCTTCTCCCCTACGCTGAATTTGCTTTCAATAACTCTGTACACTCCTCTACCAAGTGCACCCCATTCTTCACCAACTACGGTTTTCATCCAACCTTTGAATGGGATTCCTAATCTGACCAAACATCCCCAGTGGTAAACGAACTTCTTAATACGATTTCAGAAACCTTCTCCTTAGTGAAACGGAATATTGAATTAGCGAAGAACCGTTACAAGCATCAGTACGATAAAAAAAGGGTTCCGTCTCCATCCTATGTGGTTGGGGATTATATCTGGTTATCCACTCGTAATCTGCATCTCCCGATCCCCTTGAAGAAATTATCCTCTGCCTACATCGGGCCTTTTCCGATTACGAAGGTGATTAACCCCAATGCTGTTACTCTGAACCTACCTGCCACTATGAAGTCTCATCCCACTTTCCACGTCTCTCTACTCAAACCATATAAACAACTCAGACAACATCATCCTGCTGACCCTGTCGCCCCTCAGATTCCCGACTGCTCCATGGAATATGAGGTTCAGGAAGTACTGGATTCACGCCGACTACGTGGCCAACTCCAGTATCTGGTACACTGGAAGGGTTACCCTGACTCTGAGGATTCTTGGGAGCCAGCAGCCAACCTCTCTGCCCCTCGGTTGGTCAATCGATTCAACAGCAGACATCCTGACCGTCCTTCTCCCGATCACCGGAGTTGATCCTTGGGGGGGGGGTCATGTCACGCTTCCCTTGCTTGACTGCTCTCTCTCTGCCCCTTTAACTATTACTGGCTTATCACTTCCTTTTTAACACACCTCCGTTATAGACTTGCTATAAAACAGTCTTTCAGCAAACACTCATTGCTTCGTTATTCCTGAAGCAAGCAACCTCTCTCTGGGAAACACCCACTAAGGATTCCTGCCTAACCGCCCATTCACACATCACAGGACACAGCCCCCGGACTAAGCGGTGACGTCACACGCCAACGGAAGCGTGCGCCGACCGCATCTCAGCTGAGATACTGAAGCTAGGAAGAGCACTGTCACTACACAGAGGCGAGTAACTTGTATGCGCACAAAGCGCACAAAGCACCAACTTCTTTACAACTTAATCGGTAAGTTAATTACCGCATCTTGTACAAAGCAACTGTTATAAAACCCTCTGTGCCAAACTGGTTTTACAAACTGCAATCTGATCGGAACAGCCAATAGAATGCGAGCTCAATCTGATTGGCTGATTGGATCAGCCAATCGGATTGAACTTGATTCTGATTGGCTGATTCCATCAGCCAATCAGAAAATTCCTACCTTAATTCCGATTGGCTGATAGAATCCTATCAGCCAATCGGAATTCGAGGGACGCCATCTTGGATGACGTCCCTTAAAGGAACCGTCATTCGTCGGGAGACAACGGAAGAAGAGGATGGATCCGCGTCGCCTGCTTCAAGATGGACCCGCTCCGCACCGGATGGAAGAAGATTGAAGATGCCGCTTGGAGAAGATGTTTGCCGGTCCGGATGTCCTCTTCTTGCCGGATAGGAGGAAGACTTTGGAGCCTCTTCTGGACCTCTTCAGCACCGGATGATGGATCGCCAACCCCCGCTTGGGTTGGATGAAGATGTTGGAGCCAGGACGGATCGGTGAACCTGGTATGGTGAAGACAAGGTAGGAAGATCTTCAGGGGCTTAGTGTTAGGTTTATTTAAGGGGGGTTTGGGTTAGATTAGGGGTATGTGGTTGGTGGGTTGTAATGTTGGGGGGGGGTATGGTATGTTTTTTTTTACAGGCAAAAGAGCTGAAATCCTTGGGGCATGCCCCGCAAAGGGCCCTGTTCAGGGCTGGTAAGGTAAAAGAGCTTGTAACTTTTTAAATTTAGAATAGGGTAGGGAATTTTTTATTTTGGGGGGCTTTGTTATTTTATTAGGGGGCTTAGAGTAGGTGTAATTAGTTTAAAATTGTTGTAATATTTTTCTTATGTTTGTAAATATTTTATTATTTTTTGTAACTTAGTTCTTTTTTATTTTTTGTACTTTAGCTAGTTTATTTAATTGTATTTATTTGTAGCAATTGTGTTTAATTAATTTATTGATAGTGTAGTGTTAGGTTAATTGTAGGTAATTGTAGGTAGTTTATTTAATTATTTTATTGATAGGGTAGTGTTAGGTTTAATTATATCTTAGGTTAGGATTTATTTTACAGGTAAATTTGTTATTATTTTAACTAGGTAACTATTAAATAGTTCTTAACTATTTAATAGCTATTGTACCTGGTTAAAATAATTACAAAGTTGCCTGTAAAATAAATATTAATCCTAAAATAGCTATAATATAATTATAATTTATATTGTAGCTATATTAGGATTTATTTTACAGGTAAGTATTTAGCTTTAAATAGGAATAAGTTATTTAATAAGAGTTAATTTATTTCGTTAGATGTAAATTATATTTAACTTAGGGGGGTGTTAGTATTAGGGTTAGACTTAGCTTTAGGGGTTAATACATTTATTATAGTAGCGGTGAGGTCCGCTCGGCAGATTAGGGGTTAATAATTGAAGGTAGGTGTCGGCGATGTTAGGAAGGGCAGATTAGGGGTTAATACTATTTATGATAGGGTTAGTGAGGCGGATTAGGGGTTAATAACTTTATTGTAGTAGCGCTCAGGTCCGCTCGGCAGATTAGGGGTTAATAAGTGTAGGCAGGTGTCGGCGACGTTGAGGGGGGCAGATTAGGGGTTAATAAATATAATATAGGGGTCGGCGATGTTAGGGCAGCAGATTAGGGGTACATAGGGATAACGTAGGTTGCAGCGGTTTACGGAGCGGCAGATTAGGGGTTAAAAAAAATATGCAGGGGTCAGCGATAGCGGGGGCGGCAGATTAGGGGTTAATAAGTGTAAGGTTAGGGGTGTTTAGACTCGGGGTACATGTTAGAGTGTTAGGTGCAGACGTAGGAAGTGTTTCCCCATAGGAAACAATGGGGCTGCATTAGGAGCTGAACGCTGCTTTTTTGCAGGTGTTAGGTTTTTTTTCAGCTCAAACAGCCCCATTGTTTCCTATGGGGGAATCGTGCACGAGCACGTTTTTGAGGCCGGCCGCGTCCGTAAGCAACTCTGGTATCGAGAGTTGCATTTGCGGTAAAAATGCTCTACGCTCCTTTTTTGGAGCCTAACGCAGCATTTGTTTAAACTCTCGATACCAGAGTTAAATTTATGGTGCGGCCAGAAAAAAGCCCGCGGAGCGTTAACAGCCCTTTTACCGCCGAACTCCAAATCTAGGCCATAGGGATTAGGTTTATTTTTTTTATTTTTGATAATTTGGTTTATTTTGTTATGTAATGTTAGACTTTTATTTTTTTCTAATTTTAGATTAATTTAATCTTATTTTTATATTTTTAAAGTAATCTTATATTTTTTATTTTAATTGTAAATTAGTATTTAAATTTATGTAATTGGGGTTAATTTAGGGGGTGTTAGGTTATGGGGCTTAGTAATTAAATTAGTTATTTGTGTTGTGGGTGGTTGGCGGTTTAGGAGTTAATAGCTTAATTAGGTTTATTGCATTGTGGGGGGTTGGCGGTTTAGGGGTTAATAGTGTTATTAGGTTTAATGTGTTGTGGAGAGATGGTGGATTATGGGTTAATTGATTTATTAGGTAGTTTGTGATGTTGGGGTTGGTGGATTAAAGGGTTAATAGTTTTATTAGGTAGATTGTGATGTGGTTGAATGGCGGATTAGGGGTTAATAATTTTATTAGGTATATTGCATTGTGGGGGGTTGGCAGTTTAGGGGTTAAAACTTTTATTATTAGTTGAGATGTGGGGGGATTGCGGATACAGGGGTTTTGACGTGTCGGGTTTATTTTTGGGAGACGTGTTAGACTTTTACAGGATATATTTTTTTATGCGCTGGCAGTTTCTAAACTACCGTAAGTCACTGGCGACTCCAGAAATGTGTATTTACTCACATTTCTGGACATCGCTAGTTTATTCGACTTACGGTTTATGAACTGCCGGCGGGGTTTATGTGATTCACCGATGTGCGAGGGGAAATTACGGGCGACGCGGGTTTTAGCAGTTACACTAAAGCTTGTGCCGCATATGTAATCTTGCCCCTGGTAAGCTTATTTTCCTTATTATTTCAAGCCAATCCTAGAAGTACACTTTTAGGGGAGACATTTTTAAATAAATATATAAACAGCTCTGTTGATAGATGTTTTTTTTAATTTAATGACTGTCACGTCTATATGAATTCAAAATTTGTAACCTGTTCTACAAACTGAGGTGTAGAGAATTGTAATGGACCACAATTTCTGAGAGGAACCCATAATGTTACTAAAATTGATATCACTGCATATATTAGCATAATTGCAGCGCCCTAAATTGTAAATAAATATTCAAAAGCATTTAATCAAATGTATAAAAATGTAATGTGTTTTAATAGAAATTGCATATCCTCGCTTTGCCCCTTTTTCAACTGAACAAGCTAACGTCAGAAATGATGCTCATTAAACTCAATTTAACTTCATTCTTTCTCCCTGTAGCTATGAGGCAACAGTTTAGCCAATAAAGTAGCAGCGAGAGATTCAAAACCGATCAACCACTTTGTAGGGAATTAAAGTAAGAGGATTTGATTGTAATTCACTGAAGAGAGATTGCCTGAGATGACTGCCACTATCCATTTCTTACTCAGCCTCACACCATTGTTTGGGAATTGAGGACAGGTTTAGAATGTCATTGGTTTATCTTTCTAAATGACAAACAGAATGCTGCAGCTTGTTAATTGTGAGAGACGCGGTAATTGTTATATTTAAGATTTAGAAGGGAACACATTAGTGTTATTTTTAGAAGGGATGCTGACGCAAGAACTGCGCGTAACTCCACTAATACACTTAACTAAGTGGAAACAAATCTATGCCTATACAATACAGGGGATAAATACTTTTGTAATACAATTATCAGTGCTAACACACAAGGAACATTAAAAGCATACAAATCCATTTCACACAAAGTGGAAGTTGTGGTGCCATGTAATTTATTTTACTTAAAGGGACAGTCTACTCCAGAATTTTTATTGTTTAAAAAGATAGATAATCCTTTATTACCCATTCCCCCTTTTGCATAACTGACACTGTACACGGTTATATTAATATACGTTTTACCTCTGTGATTACCTTATATCTATGCCTCTGCAGACTGTCCCTTTATTTCAGTTCTTATGACAGACTTGCATTTTAGCCAGTCAGTGTTGACTCCTAGGTAACTTCAAGGGCGTGAGCACAATGTTATATATATGGCACACAGGAACTAATACCCTCTAGTTGTGGAAAACAAATGCATTCAGATAAGAGGCGGCCTTCAAGTACTTAGAAATCAGTTTATGAGCCTACCTCGGTTTAGTTTTCAACTAAGAATACCAAGGAAACAAAGCAAATGTAATGATAAAAGTAAATTGGACTTTCTAGGTGGTACCTTACCCCATCACACTTACACCAAATATACCCATCTGCCACCTTGAAATGTTGGAGACAGTGTGGAGAGGTGGGAACAATGTTACATATATGGTGGCACTGCCCTGGCATAAGGCCCTTTTGTGATCAAGTCCAAGGGGCATATCTATTAAGCTCCGTATGGAGCTTGAAGCCCTGTGTTTCTGGCGAGCCTTCAGGCTTGCCAGAAACACCAGTTATGAAGCAGCGGTCTAAAGACAGCTGCTCCTTAACCTGTCCGCCTGCTCTGAGACGGTGGACAGACATCGCCGCAATTCAACCCGAACGAATACGATCGGGTTGATTGACACCCACCTGCTAGCGGCCGATTGGCCGCAAATCTGCAGGGGGTGGCGTTGCACCAGCAGTTCACAAGAGCTGCTGGTGCAATGCTGAATGCGGAGAGTGTATTGCTCTCCGCATTCAGCGAGCTCTGTCGGACATGATCCGCAATGTCGGCTCATGTCCGACAGGCCTTTCATAAATAGGCCCCCAAAGCATTATTAATAAATAACTTGACTGCAACATAACACTTGACCGCATAATATAGGTAGGGAAAGGGAGACTAGTAGAACCTTAAGTGTATAACTTTACCTCAAGCTAGAAAGCAATGCTCAGGTGATAGTAAAACCTTATATGAAGGAAATATAGTTGTGTGCAGACCCTTAAACTAGTTATGTATTCACAGTATAAAGTAAGATAGAATAACAACCATAATTAGATTGTTATTAGGAAAGACAGGGATTTCAGCACAGCCTTTTTTAATGTAAATGCTAAGCGATTGCAAAGCTCCGCATTTAGCGGTATGTGAAGACCTTTCTCGTCAGCCACAGACTTTCAGGGCATACAAAAGAGAGAGAAACTGATGTTCTTATGTAAGACACATGAACCAAATGAATAAAAGAAGCACAGATAGGCGTTATGCTTGAAACAGTTTACGCTATCAACATTTATTAAGTATATTTAATTATACAAAAGGTTCGCTGAAACTTAAAGACTGTAAAGATATATGGACTGACAACACCTCCACTAGAGGGTGGTTACGTACTAGACGTAAAATCCGCCACCATAGTGATCCTTGAGGATCTATGCCAGTGCAAAGAAGGGAACACATTAGTGTTATTTTTAGAAGGGATGCTGACGCAAGAACTGCGCGTAACTCCACTAATACACTTAACTAAGTGGAAACAAATCTATGCCTATACAATACAGGGGATAAATACTTTTGTAATACAATTATCAGTGCTAACACACAAGGAACATTAAAAGCATACAAATCCATTTCACACAAAGTGGAAGTTGTGGTGCCATGTAATTTATTTTACTTAAAGGGACAGTCTACTCCAGAATTTTTATTGTTTAAAAAGATAGATAATCCTTTATTACCCATTCCCCCTTTTGCATAACTGACACTGTACACGGTTATATTAATATACGTTTTACCTCTGTGATTACCTTATATCTATGCCTCTGCAGACTGTCCCTTTATTTCAGTTCTTATGACAGACTTGCATTTTAGCCAGTCAGTGTTGACTCCTAGGTAACTTCAAGGGCGTGAGCACAATGTTATATATATGGCACACAGGAACTAATACCCTCTAGTTGTGGAAAACAAATGCATTCAGATAAGAGGCGGCCTTCAAGTACTTAGAAATCAGTTTATGAGCCTACCTCGGTTTAGTTTTCAACTAAGAATACCAAGGAAACAAAGCAAATGTAATGATAAAAGTAAATTGGACTTTCTAGGTGGTACCTTACCCCATCACACTTACACCAAATATACCCATCTGCCACCTTGAAATGTTGGAGACAGTGTGGAGAGGTGGGAACAATGTTACATATATGGTGGCACTGCCCTGGCATAAGGCCCTTTTGTGATCAAGTCCAAGGGGCATATCTATTAAGCTCCGTATGGAGCTTGAAGCCCTGTGTTTCTGGCGAGCCTTCAGGCTTGCCAGAAACACCAGTTATGAAGCAGCGGTCTAAAGACAGCTGCTCCTTAACCTGTCCGCCTGCTCTGAGACGGTGGACAGACATCGCCGCAATTCAACCCGAACGAATACGATCGGGTTGATTGACACCCACCTGCTAGCGGCCGATTGGCCGCAAATCTGCAGGGGGTGGCGTTGCACCAGCAGTTCACAAGAGCTGCTGGTGCAATGCTGAATGCGGAGAGTGTATTGCTCTCCGCATTCAGCGAGCTCTGTCGGACATGATCCGCAATGTCGGCTCATGTCCGACAGGCCTTTCATAAATAGGCCCCCAAAGCATTATTAATAAATAACTTGACTGCAACATAACACTTGACCGCATAATATAGGTAGGGAAAGGGAGACTAGTAGAACCTTAAGTGTATAACTTTACCTCAAGCTAGAAAGCAATGCTCAGGTGATAGTAAAACCTTATATGAAGGAAATATAGTTGTGTGCAGACCCTTAAACTAGTTATGTATTCACAGTATAAAGTAAGATAGAATAACAACCATAATTAGATTGTTATTAGGAAAGACAGGGATTTCAGCACAGCCTTTTTTAATGTAAATGCTAAGCGATTGCAAAGCTCCGCATTTAGCGGTATGTGAAGACCTTTCTCGTCAGCCACAGACTTTCAGGGCATACAAAAGAGAGAGAAACTGATGTTCTTATGTAAGACACATGAACCAAATGAATAAAAGAAGCACAGATAGGCGTTATGCTTGAAACAGTTTACGCTATCAACATTTATTAAGTATATTTAATTATACAAAAGGTTCGCTGAAACTTAAAGACTGTAAAGATATATGGACTGACAACACCTCCACTAGAGGGTGGTTACGTACTAGACGTAAAATCCGCCACCATAGTGATCCTTGAGGATCTATGCCAGTGCAAAGAAATGTGTTTATAACATAAACCAAGCAGCATAAACAATTTTAACAGCTAAATCATACGTAATGGAGCTAATATATAGCTCTAAGTATTGTGCACAATACGTTATTTAACCAATATTTCAATAGTCATACCCAAATCTTATGACAAGAGGCAGTATAGACTCTAGGGGATGAAAAAACAACTCCAGTAACAGCAGGCACCACCAATATAGTAAGATGTATCTGGTGTCATGAAAATTAAATCTGGATCTATGTTTAACAAACCCAAGGTACAGTCTAACTGAATGTTAGCAGCTTAGATTTAAACATACAATTTCTTTAATACAGATATATGGTAAGACAAAAAAGGACTATGGGGGTGAGAAAAACAACTCCAGTATTCAGCGGACACCACCAATATAGCAAAAGGTATCAGGTGTCATGAATATGCAAGTATCCGGATCTATGTTTAACAGCCCCAAAGCGAGTCATTTTGTCTTTACAGTTTATGTATTGCAGATAGCATCATAACAAAGTCTTGCAATATCTATCAAACATAATAATATTTTTTTATTGGTGGATTAATTTATCCACCATTCAGCAAGGACAAACCCAGGTTGTTCACCAAAAATGGGCCGGCGTCTAAACTTTCTAAACATTCTATCATTTCAAATAAAGATACCAAGAGAATGAAGAAAATTTTATAATAGGAGTAAATTAAAAAATGCTTAAAATGTCATGCTCTATCTGAATAACGAAAGAAAAAAATTTGGGTTCACTGTCCCTTTAACGTCCTTCTTCTGTGGTCAGAAAATTAACATGAATTACTTCCTTATTACATATTTTTACATAACATAGCTTCCCTACCTTTTTTCCCACCTTCCCTCTCCATTCTTCTAATTTTTTACTTATTATTTCTATTGGAACAGGTTATTATAAATGTAGGACTAAATGTTAATACCTCATGGAAATATTTTTGTATATTACCCTGTATTACTTGGCTGACAATCTATGATATGTAAATTTAAAGTAATCTGTTTTGTACCCTGTTGTTCTGTACAAGATATTAAAATCTAATAAAACAATTTAAAGGAAAAAGTAAATTGGAAAGTTGTTTAAATTGCATGCCCTATCTGAATCATGAAAGTTTAATTTTGACTAGACTGTCCCTTTCATAAATGTGAAGATCGACCTACTATTGCTGATGTACAAATATGCAAACATAGAAAAACGTATCTCCCGGAGAGGAATTCAAATGATCAGTAATCATATATATGTAAACGTATCTCCCCTCTCTCAAATCCTAATCAGTTAATATTATCCTCATGTGTAATGTAGGGGAGTCCTTAATGCATATGTTCAAGACAGAAATATCCTCTTTTAGGAAAAGGAAAAAAGCAAGGATATTTAAAGGACTCTCTTTTGCAATAGTGTTTTATATATAATCAGAAAAAAGTATTCATACAGAAATGATCCATTATACTAGTGAAACCTCTATTAAACCTTAACTTTTACTAAATTAGTTAAAACACAAGTAAAAAACATGAAAATGGTAACCAGATATTATACAGGACTACATCAGAGAGGTAAGTATTCTCTGCATTTACAATAAATCAGTTGCTGTTAAAGGGATATGAAACCCATTTTTTTTCTTTCATGATTCAGATAAAGCACTGGTTTTCAAACCTGTCCTCAGGCTTCCTCGACAGGCCAGGTTTACAGGATTAGCGTGGATGAGAGCAGGTAAAAAAACCCTTGTTTACTAATCAGCTGGTTATTTCACCTGTGCACCGGTTCAGAAATCCACAAAATGTGGCCTGTTAGGGAGGCCTGAGGACAGGTTTCAAATCCAGTGAGATAGAGCATACAATTTTAAGCAACTTTCTAATTTACTCCTACTATCAATTTTTCTTCATTTTCTTGGTATCTTTATTTGAAAAGCAAGAATGTAAACTTAGGAGCCGGCACATTTTTGGTTTATCACCTGCGCTTGCAGGCTCCTAAGTTTTACATTCTTGCTTTTTCAAATAAAGATACCAAGAGAACGAAGAGAATATGATAATAGGAGTAAATTAGAAATTTGCTTAAAATTACATGCTCTATCTGAACCATGAAAGAAAAAAATTTGGGTTTCATATCCCTTTAAGTATATATGCAACTTTACTACGTAAGCATTCTACTGGGGAGCCTATCCCTACTCAAGTACATGTGAATCCCTGAAGGGAGCAATAAATTGGGCTTACACAAGTATGGGGCCGATTTATCATTGTATGGGCGGACACTATCTGCGTTTATCATTGCACAAGCATTTCTCGTGAAATGCTTGTGCAATGCCGCCCCTGCACATACGCAGCCAATCGGCTGCTAGCAGGGGGTGTCAATCATCCCGATCATATCCGATCAGGATGATTGCTGTCCGCCGCCTCAGAGGTGGCGGATGAGTTAAGGAGCAGCGGTGTGAGCAGGGACTGTCAATCTCCCCAGTCAGAAAAGTCCGGGAGGATTGACATGGGTTAAGAAGTAGCGGTCGTCAGACTCTCGCTCGTGCGAAAATGCAGCCAATGGAGCTCCATAGCTGATATCGGAGGTTAAAAAATAGACCTCTTTGTGCGTTGAATTCAATGGGGTAGATTTGTTAAAAGTCGAGCGGAAATGATTCGCTGTAGCAAATCATGTCTGCTCGACCTCGCTAACTGCCGACATGTTGGCATTTAATATTGCGTAAGGATTTCTAGTGAAATGCTTGTGCAATGCCGTTACCTGCTCACTGGCGGCCAATTCTCTGCTAGCATCGGCTGTCAATCATCCAGGTCGTCTGATGACCGCTGCTTCTTAACTTCCATTTCATGCGAGTCTGAAATGATGAGGCTCCAAAGCAGCATCCATTGCTTAATAAATCTAGCCCATTGTGTCCATTTTTTGTTGAAATATAGTGCAAAACTCACGGGCCTAGATTAAGTTGGAGCGCAAAATTGTGCTTTTGCGGTGCAATATTTGCGCTCCACTCCGTAATACCAGCACACGTAAATGTGTGCTGGCATTACAAGTTATGCGCATTGCCTGGAAGTCTTGCGCTCACGAGAGCACACTTCCATAGGTTCCAATGGGAGCCTCGGTCTCATGCCGTTAGATACGGCAAAGCACCTAGTGTAATGCACAGAGATATTCGTGCAGGATTAGGCAGCAAAACAAAAATATATATGTATATATACATATATATTATGTATTTATATGTGTATATATATATATATTAACAATAAATATATATGTGTATAAGCATATACATATATATTTACAGTAAAAACAGTCACCCATAGAGCGCAATGTAAAGGCACTTTCCTTTCCGTTTTCTTTTCAAACACCCCACAATACCTCACTTACCCATTATAACTGCTTCGTGCAGTTTTTTTATTTAAAAATAAAGATGCTAATATTTTTATATTGAACTACTGTACTCTTTATTTGGGGGCAACTGGAGCACATTTTTTTAATTAACCAGTGGCGAACCTGTTTCCCTGCAGGGATAACAAATCTAGCCCTTACAATATGCTGGATTACCGTAGATTGTGCACAGCTGTAAGATTTTTTTTTATTGACTTGTGTTTTTGGGAGAATGTTTTCTTTAAATATACTTTGCTTGCGGAAATAGTGACTTCACTAGCTAACAAGTGATTTTAATATTTTTATGGACAATTTTAGTGACTTTTAATTCTCTGCCCAGAATTTCTTTACACTTTGTTTGCTTCACATATTTTCTTATATATATATATATATTATGTGCCCAAAAATATTGGTTAATATTATGTTAACATTATGGGGCCGAATTATCAAGCTCCGAATGGAGCTTGATGCCCTAATTTTCACGCGAGCCTTCAGGCTCGCCAGAAACAGCAGTTGTTCTGCCTGCTCAGAGGCTGCGGTCTTTAATCCGCCGATCCTATACAGTCGGGCTGATTGACACCCCCTGCTAACGAATCTGCAGGGGGCGGCATTGCACAAGCAGTTCACAAGAACTGCTTGTGCAATGATAAATGCTGACAGCGTATGCTGTCGGCATTTATCGATGTGCGGCAGACATGATACGCTATGTCGTATCATGTCCGCTCGCACTTTGATACATTGACCCCTATATTCAGTCATTTACATTATAAGAGTATACTTTGTCCTTAGTAAGCTTTAATTAGCTCACTGTTTGTGTGTTTTTAATTTAGAAATCTAACCATACTACATACTGCATAGTGATTGCAATAATAATTTATGTTTGTTCCTAATAGTCCAGATAAACCACACTCAAAACTCTTTTCAAAGAGCGTGTCTTTTAAAGGGACATAATACTTAAATCACTTGAAAGTGATCCAGCATAACTGTAAAAAGTTGACAGGAAATATCACCTGAGCATCTCTATGTAATAAAGAAAGATATTTTACCTCACAATTTCCTCAGCTCTCCAGAGTAAGTGTTCTGTAAAAAATTATCTTTCAGTTACTGTCCAGCTGCAGGTAAAAAAAAAAGGGAAGAAATGAACAGCAGCCAATCAGCATCTGCAGTGCTGAGGTCATAAACTGTTTTATTGTAATCTCATGAGATTTCATAGAAAACTTCCTTAAACTGAATAGGGAAATAACATGATTGTGCATGAGGCACACTCCCGGGACAGGCATACTGATTTACTGCTTAAAATCCTTAACTGTGGGGTGTGAATACATATCTTCCTTTTTTGCATAGAGATGTTCAGGTGATATTTTCTAGTCAGCTTTTTACAGCTATGCTGCATTACTTTCAAGTGTTTCAACATTTGGGTATCATGTCCCTTTAAGTGTAAAATAATTCTAATTTGGCTAACAAAATGACTGTATTTAATATTTTTAAAAGATTTTTTTGCAATGATGCAGTATTTAAAGGAACAGTCTACTAGAAATTGTTTATTGTTTAAACAAATACATAATCCCTTTATTACCTGTTCCCAAGTTTTGCATAACTAACACTGTTATATTAATATATTTTTTTGTAATTACCTTATATCTAAGATTCTGCATACTGCCCATTATTTCAGTTTTTTTTTACAGACTTGCATTTTAGCTAATCAGAGTTGACTCATAATAACTTCACAGGAGTGAGCACAATGCTATCTATATGGCAAACATGAATTAGCGCCGTCTAACTATGAAAAACTGTCAAAATGCACTGAGATAAGAGGCGGCTGTCAAGGGCTTAGAAATCAGTTTATGGGTCTCCCTATTTTTAGCTTTCAACAAAGAATACCAAGAGAAGAAAGCAAATTTGATGATAAAAATAAATTGGAAAGTTGTTTAAAATTGCATGCCCTATCTGAATCATGAAACTTAAATTTTGCCTTGACTATCCCTTTGATGTTCATTCTACATTAGTATTAGCTACTGTTAAAATTGTTAAAGTGATTGTAAATAATCACTGATGAAAATGTTGCTATGTATAGTTTATGTTTCTACTAATAAAAACACTTATTTTAAAAAAACAAATAATTTTATAAATAAAATTCCCTACTGTTTTAAAATTTTCCTTCGCCCCCTTTTCTAATCCTTTTTGTCATGTAAGGACATGTAGAAAGGTCACACACGCTCTATGGGGCATATTTATCAAGCTCCGTATGGAGCTTGAAGCCCCGTGTTTCTGACGAACCTTCAGGCTCGCCAGAAACACAAGTTATGAAGCAGCGGTCTAAAGACTGCTGCTCCATAACCTGAAGTGGCGGACAGACATCGCCAGAAATCAACCAGATCAAATATGATTGGGTTGATTGACACCCCCTGCAAGCGGCCGATTGGCTACGAATCATCATGGGCGGCATTGCACCAGCAGTTCACAAGAACTGCTGGTACAATGATAAATGCAGAGAGCGTATGCTGTTGGCATTTATCGATGTGCAGCGGACATGATCTGCAATATCGGATCATGTCTACTCGCACAATGATAATTCGGCCCCAATACCTGGGAAACATTATGCATGCCTACATCTAGTAGAGAGGAAGACAACTGTCTGATGTAGTGAATTGTGAGATGCACAGCAATCGCCTTTCTATAACACGTTTTACATACCACACCCATATTTTAAGTAATATACTGCAATTTAAAATGCTCACTATAAAAAATAATAAATAAAAAGTTCAACCAAATACTAAAATGGGTTGTTTATATGCTACATAAACAGCTTTGATTTATCAGTATTTTTTTCACTTATTTATATTTCTTTCATGTAATTAGCAAGAGTCCATGAGCTAGTGACGTATGGGATATACATTCCTACCAGGAGGGGCAAAGTTTCCCAAACCTCAAAATGCCTATAAATACACCCCTCACCACACCCACAAATCGGTTTTTACAAACTTTGCCTCCTATGGAGGTGGTGAAGTAAGTTTATGCTAGATTCTATGTTGATATGCACTCCGCAGCAGGTTGGAGCCCGGTTTTCCTCTCAGCGTGCAGTGAATGTCAGAGGGATGTGAGGAGAGTATTGCCTATTTGAATTCAATGATCTCCTTCTACGGGGTCTATTTCATAGGTTCTCTGTTATCGGTCGTAGAGATTCATCTCTTACCTCCCTTTTCAGATCGACTATATACTCTTATATATACCATTTCCTCTACTGATTCTCGTTTCAGTACTGGTTTGGCTTTCTACTACTTGTAGATGAGTGTCCTGGGGTAAGTAAGTCTTATTTTCTGTGACACTCTAAGCTATGGTTGGGCACTTTTTTATAAAGTTCTAAATATATGTATTCAAACATTTATTTGCCTTGACTCAGGATGTTCAACATTCCTTATTTCAGACAGTCAGTTTCATATTTGGGATAATGCATATGAATAAATCAATTTTTTCTTACCTTAAAATTTGACTTTTTCCCTGTGGGCTGTTAGGCTCGCGGGGGCTGAAAATGCTTCATTTTATTGCGTCATTCTTGGCGCAGACTTTTTTGGCGCAAATTTTTTTTCTGTTTCCGGCGTCATACGTGTTGCCGGAAGTTGCGTCATTTTTGACGTTTTTTGCGCCAAAAGTGTCAGCGTTCCGGATGTGGCGTCATTTTTGGCGCCAAAAGCATTTAGGCGCCAAATAATGTGGGCGTCTTTTTTGGCGCTAAAAAAATATGGGCGTCACTATTGTCTCCACATTATTTAAGTCTCATTATTTATTGCTTCTGGTTGCTAGAAGCTTGTTCACTGGCATTTTTTTTCCCATTCCTGAAACTGTCATTTAAGGAATTTGATCAATTTTGCTTTATATTTTGTTTTTTCTATTACATATTGCAAGATGTCCCACGTTGAAACTGAGTCAGAAGATACTTCTGGAAAATCGCTGCCTGGTGCTGGAGCTACCAAAGCTAAGTGTATCTGCTGTAAACTTATGGTATCTGTTCCTCCAGCTGTTGTTTGTACTGATTGTCATGACAAACTTGTTAATGCAGATAATATTTCCTTTAGTACTGTTACATTACCTGTTGCTGTTCCGTCAACATCTAATACTCAGAGTGTTCCTGATAACATAAGAGATTTTGTTTCTAAATCCATTAAGAAGGCTATGTCTGTTATTCCTCCTTCTAGTAAACCTAAAAAGTCTTTTAAAACTTCTCATTTTTCAGATGAATTTTTAAATGAACATCATCATTCTGATTCTGATAATGGTTCTTCTGGTTCAGAGGATTCTGTCTCAGAGGTTGATGCTGATAAATCTTCATATTTATTTAAAATGGAATTTATTCGTTCTTTACTTAAAGAAGTCCTAATTGCATTAGAAATTGAGGATTCTGGTCCGCTTGATACTAAATCTAAACGTTTAGATAAGGTTTTTAAATCTCCTGTAGTTATTCCAGAAGTTTTTCCTGTCCCTGGTGCTATTTCTGAAGTAATTTCCAGGGAATGGAATCATTTGGGTAATTCATTTACTCCTTCTAAACGTTTTAAGCAATTATATCCTGTGCCATCTGACAGATTAGAGTTTTGGGACAAAATCCCTAAGGTTGATGGGGCTGTCTCTACTCTTGCTAAGCGTACTACTATTCCTACGGCAGATGGTACTTCCTTTAAGGATCCTTTACATAGGAAAATTGAATCCTTTCTAAGAAAAGCTTACTTGTGTTCAGGTAATCTTCTTAGACCTGCTATATCTTTAGCGGATGTTGCTGCAGCTTCAACTTTTTGGTTAGAAGCTTTTTTTTTTTTTTTTTTTTTTTCTTTTTTTTTAAATTCCAATGCTTAAGTGAAAAAGTGAGTTTAGTGTAGTGATATTACTTAATCTCTGCCCGGTGCAAATGTGATCATGCAAATGTCCTTGGTGCGGGGGAAGGAAAAAAAAAAAAAAAAAAAAAAAGGGGGGAGTGAAGCGAGTGTCTTCCTAGCCAATCATGTCGCCCAATAGGACAAGTTTAAGTGTAATAGTGTGTGAGGTTCCTTTTCCTCTTCCCTTCTCTTCTCCCCCTTTTTAAGGAGGGTGCTACTGTTATACAGATAACATAAACAAGTTCTACAGTTCAAACATGCCTATACACTTTATGTTAAACTCTTATATGTTCTATTAACACCTCTGTTTACCCATTTACTACTTAAAATTATGATACTAAATGATGCTACTATGCAGTAAACAGGTGTTATTTACAGGTAACAATACGAGTTCATCAGGGACCTCCTTCTTTAACTCTTGTGACAATTAGAATAAGGTCTGTGTTCCTTAATATATTACCGAAGGATACCTAAATACAACAAACAACAGTAACTCTGAAAGTTCTGAAAACTTTTCCCAGGCAGCAACTTCGATTATAGGTACCCAAGTCTCTGCTTTACAGATTGTGGATCAATCACTTATAAGTACCAAAGTCTCTACTTACAGTCTGTAGATCGAATAGCGCAAGAAATTGGCAAACCGTGATGTATCAGCTCTGGAAGATTTCCCCAAGCGTGTCCTCTGCGTGTTACCTCGGTCATTACCAGGAAAGACCTTATCCAGTGCTGTCTTACCCGTAGCCAGGGGATTTCTGTAAGCTTCTGCTCCTTCCCTCCGCCGAGAAATACTGCTCAACTTGTCAGCCTCCCATACAGGGCTTACATCCAGCAGGACTTTCTATAGAGCCACCAGGGCTAATTCTTACGGCGGACCTCCAGACAGGCAGTAGTTTTAGCAGGGACAGCAGAAACAGCGGTACTACGTGTCAGGCTCCAGCGACCGAGCCAGTCGGCTTGTTCCAGGTCTCCGAACTGTGCACCAGTGATCTAGTGCAAGCGCCCTAGGCAGGCCGATAGCCTGCAGCAACGGGCTAGAAGCAGGGGTTGGTGCAATTCGAGCTCTCCGCAGCAGCACTCAGCGTTCCTCGTGCCGCGCTAGCTCCTCCCACCGGAACCGGAACCCACTTGGTTAGAAGCTTTAGCGCAACAAGTAACAGATCATAATTCTCATAGCATTATTATTCTTCTTCAACATGCTAATAATTTTATTTGTGATGCCATCTTTGATATCATTAGAGTTGATGTCAGGTATATGTCTCTAGCTATTTTAGCTAGAAGAGCTTTATGGCTTAAAACTTGGAATGCTGATATGTCTTCTAAGTCTACTCTGCTTTCCCTTTCTTTCCAGGGTAATAAATTATTTGGTTCTCAGTTGGATTCTATTATCTCAACTGTTACTGGAGGGAAAGGAACTTTTTTACCACAGGATAAAAAATCTAAAGGTAAATTTAGGTCTAATAATCGTTTTCATTCCTTTCGTCACAACAAGGAACAAAAGCCTGATCCTTCATCCTCAGGAGCGGTATCAGTTTGGAAACCATCTCCAGTCTGGAATAAATCCAAGCCTTTTAGAAAATCAAAGCCAGCTCCTAAGTCCACATGAAGGTGCGGCCCTCATTCCAGCTCAGCTGGTAGGGGGCAGATTACGTTTTTTCAAAGAAATTTGGATCAATTCCGTTCACAATCTTTGGATTCAGAACATTGTTTCAGAAGGGTACAGAATTGGCTTCAAGATAAGGCCTCCTGCAAAGAGATTTTTTCTTTCCCATGTCCCAGTAAACCCAGCGAAGGCTCAAGCATTTCTGAAATGTGTTTCAGATCTAGAGTTGGCTGGAGTAATTATGCCAGTTCCAGTTCTGCAACAGGGGCTGGGGTTTTATTCAAATCTCTTCATTGTACCAAAGAAGGAGAATTCCTTCAGACCAGTTCTGGATCTAAAAATATTGAATCGTTATGTAAGGATACCAACATTCAAAATGGTAACTGTAAGGACTATCCTGCCTTTTGTTCAGCAAGGGCATTATATGTCTACAATAGATTTACAGGATGCATATCTGCATATTCCGATTCATCCAGATCACTATCAGTTTCTGAGATTCTCTTTCCTAGACAAGCATTACCAGTTTGTGGCTCTGCCGTTTGGCCTAGCAACAGCTCCAAGAATTTTTTCAAAGGTTCTCGGTGCCCTTCTGTCTGTAATCAGAGAACAGGGTATTGTGGTATTCCTTATTTGGACGATATCTTGGTACTTGCTCAGTCTTCACATTTAGCAGAATCTCATACGAATCGACTTGTGTTGTTTCTTCAAGATCATGGTTGGAGGATCAATTTATCAAAAAGTTCATTGATTCCTCAGACAAGGGTAACCTTTTTAGGTTTCCAGATAGATTCAGTGTCCATGACTTTATCTTTGACAGACAAGAGACGTCTAAAATTGATATTAGCTTGTCGAAACCTTCAGTCACAATCATTCCCTTCGGTAGCCTTATGCATGGAAATTCTAGGTCTTATGACTGCTGCATCGGACGCGATCCCCTTTGCTCATTTTCACATGCAACCTCATCAGCTCTGTATGCTGAACCAGTGGTGCAGGGATTACACAAAGATATCTCAATTAATATCTTTAAAACCGATTGTACGACACTCTCTGACGTGGTGGACAGATCACCATTGTTTAGTTCAGGGGG
This sequence comes from Bombina bombina, assembly GCF_027579735.1. Lineage (NCBI taxonomy): Eukaryota > Metazoa > Chordata > Amphibia > Anura > Bombinatoridae > Bombina > Bombina bombina. Next base: position 952,742,424 of record NC_069501.1, on the reverse strand, counting down.
CTTCTTTTGTTCTTCCGACCTGGACTGTAATTTCAACAGATGCAAGTCTTACAGGTTGGGGAGCTGTGTGGGGGTCTCTGACAGCACAAGGGGTTTGGGAATCTCAGGAGGTGAGATTACCGATCAATATTTTGGAACTCCGTGCAATTTTCAGAGCTCTTCAGTTTTGGCCTCTTCTAAAGAGAGAATCGTTCATTTGTTTTTCAGACAGACAATGTCACAACTGTGGCATACATCAATCATCAAGGAGGGACTCACAGTCCTCTGGCTATGAAAGAAGTATCTGGAATTCTGGTATGGGCGGAATCCAGCTCCTGTCTAGTTTCTGCGGTTCATATCCCAGGTATAGACAATTGGGAAGCGGATTATCTCAGTCGCCAAACGTTACATCCGGGCGAATGGTCTCTTCACCCAGAGGTATTTCTTCAGATTGTTCAAATGTGGGGACTTCCAGAAATAGATCTGATGGCCTCTCTTCTAAACAAGAAACTTCCCAGGTATCTGTCCAGATCCAGGGATCCTCAAGCGGAAGCAGTGGATGCATTGTCACTTCCTTGGAAGTATCATCCTGCCTATATCTTTCCGCCTCTAGTTCTTCTTCCAAGAGTGATCTCCAAGATTCTGAAGGAATGCTTGTTTGTTCTGCTGATAGCTCCAGCATGGCCTCATAGGTTTTGGTATGCGGATCTTGTCCGGATGGCCTCTTGCCAACCGTGGACTCTTCCATTAAGACCAGACCTTCTGTCGCAAGGTCCTTTTTTCCATCAGGATCTCAAATCGTTAAATATAAAGGTATGGAGATTGAACGCTTGATTCTTAGTCAAAGAGGTTTCTCTGACTCTGTGATTACTACTATGTTACAGGCTCGTAAATCTGTATCTAGGGAGATATATTATAGAGTCTGGAAGACTTATATTTCTTGGTGTCTTTCTCATCATTTTTCCTGGCATTCTTTTAGAATTCCGAGAATTTTACAGTTTCTTCAGGATGGTTTGGATAAAGGTTTGTCTGCAAGTTCCTTGAAAGGACAAATCTCTGCTCTTTCTGTTCTTTTTCACAGAAAGATTGCTAATCTTCCTGATATTCATTGTTTTGTACAAGCTTTGGTTCGTATAAAACCTGTCATTAAGTCAATTTCTCCTCCTTGGAGTTTGAATTTGGTTCTGGGGGCTCTTCAAACTCCTCCGTTTGAACCTATGCATTCATTTGACATTAAATTACTTTCTTGGAAAGTTTTGTTCCTTTTGGCCATCTCTTCTGCCAGAAGAGTTTCTGAATTATCTGCTTTCTTGTGAGTCTCCTTTTCTGATTTTTCACCAGGATAAGGCGGTGTTGCGAACTTCTTTTAAATTTTTACCTAAGGTTGTGAATTCTAACAACATTAGTAGAGAAATTGTGGTTCCTTCATTATGTCCTAATCCTAAGAATTCTAAGGAGAAATCATTGCATTCTTTGGATGTAGTTAGAGCTTTGAAATATTATGTTGAAGCTTCTAAGAATTTCCGAAAGACTTCAAGTCTATTTGTTATCTTTTCCGGTTCTAGGAAAGGTCAGAAGGCCTCTGCCATTTCTTTGGCATCTTGGTTGAAATCTTTAATTCATCATGCTTATGTCGAGTCGGGTAAAACTCCGCCTCAAAGGATTACAGCTCATTCTACTAGGTCAGTTTCTACTTCCTGGGCGTTTAGGAATGATGCTTCGGTTGATCAGATTTGCAAAGCAGCAACTTGGTCTTCTTTGCATACTTTTACTAAATTCTACCATTTTTATGTGTTTTCTTCTTCTGAAGCTGTCTTTGGTAGAAAAGTACTTCAGGCAGCTGTTTCAGTTTGAATCTTCTGCCTATATTTTCAGTTTTTTTCTTTATGAGATTTAAACTTTATTTTTGGGTGTGGATTTTTTTCAGTGGAATTGGCTGTCTTTATTTTATCCCTCCCTCTCTAGTGACTCTTGCGTGGAAGATCCACATCTTGGGTAGTCATTATCCCATACGTCACTAGCTCATGGACTCTTGCTAATTACATGAAAGAAAACATAATTTATGTAAGAACTTACCTGATAAATTCATTTCTTTCATATTAGCAAGAGTCCATGAGGCCCACCCTTTTTTTTGGTGGTTATGATTTTTTTGTATAAAGCACAATTATTCCAATTCCTTATTTTTATGCTTCACACTTTTTTTCTTATCACCCCACTTCTTGGCTATTCGTTAAACTGATTTGTGGGTGTGGTGAGGGGTGTATTTATAGGCATTTTGAGGTTTGGGAAACTTTGCCCCTCCTGGTAGGAATGTATATCCCATACGTCACTAGCTCATGGACTCTTGCTAATATGAAAGAAATGAATTTATCAGGTAAGTTCTTACATAAATTATGTTTTCCTGCTTGTTGTCAGCAGGGTATGTGGATCTTGCTAATTGGCAAAGTTCTAAGTAAACAGTGAATTACCCAGCTGTTTCAGGCCCAGATTACAAGTGGTGCGCTAATGCTAGTATCCAGTATCACTGGACCATGCTAATATTAGCTTGTAACTTGATACTTAGATTTACCAGAGTGCACCTGCCATCACTCTAGCGACCATGCTAAATAGCACTCATATCACAAGTTGAAAGTTATGGGTTGCACTTGAGCAAAAGTCCAAATAGTGCTAGAAGAATTAGCGCCACCTGAGACCTGAAGTAAAGTGTAAGTATTTAAAAACACATATAAAACATATTAAAATAAAGTATTGCACTCATAGAAACACTTTTTATTAAAAAAAAAGTTTACTATTAAAATATATATATATATATATATATATATATATATATATATATATATATATATATATATATATATATATATACATACAGTACTGTGCAAAAGTCTTAGGCCACCATTAGATTTGTTTTAGCAAAGTTTTAATGACCATCCATATTTATATTTTCTCTTTATTAAGATACAAACAGAAAATACAGAAAATATTTACACAAAATATAAAAAAAACACAATTTTCAGAACAAAATAGCTTTTCAGGCAAAAGTCAGTATTTAGTGTGACCTCCCTTGGCACTAAGCACATCTTGATCTCTTTTGTGTAAACTAACCTGAAGTTTTCTGAAGTAATCTTCTGGTATCAGTTTGGAAACCATCTCCAGTCTGGAATAAATCCAAGCCTTTTAGAAAATCAAAGCCAGCTCCTAAGTCCACATGAAGGTGCGGCCCTCATTCCAGCTCAGCTGGTAGGGGGCAGATTACGTTTTTTCAAAGAAATTTGGATCAATTCCGTTCACAATCTTTGGATTCAGAACATTGTTTCAGAAGGGTACAGAATTGGCTTCAAGATAAGGCCTCCTGCAAAGAGATTTTTTCTTTCCCGTGTCCCAGTAAACCCAGCGAAGGCTCAAGCATTTCTGAAATGTGTTTCAGATCTAGAGTTGGCTGGAGTAATTATGCCAGTTCCAGTTCTGCAACAGGGGCTGGGGTTTTATTCAAATCTCTTCATTGTACCAAAGAAGGAGAATTCCTTCAGACCAGTTCTGGATCTAAAAATATTGAATCGTTATGTAAGGATACCAACATTCAAAATGGTAACTGTAAGGACTATCCTGCCTTTTGTTCAGCAAGGGCATTATATGTCTACAATAGATTTACAGGATGCATATCTGCATATTCCGATTCATCCAGATCACTATCAGTTTCTGAGATTCCCTTTCCTAGACAAGCATTGCCAGTTTGTGGCTCTGCCGTTTGGCCTAGTAACAGCTCCAAGAATTTTTTCAAAGGTTCTCGGTGCCCTTCTGTCTGTAATCAGAGAACAGGGTATTGTGGTATTCCTTATTTGGACGATATCTTGGTACTTGCTCAGTCTTCACATTTAGCAGAATCTCATACGAATCGACTTGTGTTGTTTCTTCAAGATCATGGTTGGAGGATCAATTTACCAAAAAGTTCATTGATTCCTCAGACAAGGGTAACCTTTTTAGGTTTCCAGATAGATTCAGTGTCCATGACTTTATCTTTGACAGACAAGAGACGTCTAAAATTGATATTAGCTTGTCAAAACCTTCAGTCACAATCATTCCCTTCGGTAGCCTTATGCATGGAAATTCTAGGTCTTATGACTGCTGCATTGGACGCGATCCCCTTTGCTCATTTTCACATGCGACCTCATCAGCTCTGTATACTGAACCAGTGGTGCAGGGATTACACAAAGATATCTCAATTAATATCTTTAAAACCGATTGTACGACACTCTCTGACGTGGTGGACAGATCACCATCGTTTAGTTCAGGGGGCTTCTTTTGTTCTTCCGACCTGGACTGTAATTTCAACAGATGCAAGTCTTACAGGTTGGGGAGCTGTGTGGGGGTCTCTGACAGCACAAGGGGTTTGGGAATCTCAGGAGGTGAGATTACCGATCAATATTTTGGAACTCCGTGCAATTTTCAGAGCTCTTCAGTTTTGGCCTCTTCTAAAGAGAGAATCGTTCATTTGTTTTCAGACAGACAATGTCACAACTGTGGCATACATCAATCATCAAGGAGGGACTCACAGTCCTCTGGCTATGAAAGAAGTATCTGGAATTCTGGTATGGGCGGAATCCAGCTCCTGTCTAGTTTCTGCGGTTCATATCCCAGGTATAGACAATTGGGAAGCAGATTATCTCAGTCGCCAAACGTTACATCCGGGCGAATGGTCTCTTCACCCAGAGGTATTTCTTCAGATTGTTCAAATGTGGGGACTTCCAGAAATAGATCTGATGGCCTCTCTTCTAAACAAGAAACTTCCCAGGTATCTGTCCAGATCCAGGGATCCTCAAGCGGAAGCAGTGGATGCATTGTCACTTCCTTGGAAGTATCATCCTGCCTATATCTTTCCGCCTCTAGTTCTTCTTCCAAGAGTGATCTCCAAGATTCTGAAGGAATGCTCGTTTGTTCTGCTGATAGCTCCAGCATGGCCTCACAGGTTTTGGTATGCGGATCTTGTCCGGATGGCCTCTTGCCAACCGTGGACTCTTCCGTTAAGACCAGACCTTCTGTCGCAAGGTCCTTTTTTCCATCAGGATCTCAAATCCTTAAATTTAAAGGTATGGAGATTGAACGCTTGATTCTTAGTCAAAGAGGTTTCTCTGACTCTGTGATTAATACTATGTTACAGGCTCGTAAATCTGTATCTAGGGAGATATATTATAGAGTCTGGAAGACTTATATTTCTTGGTGTCTTTCTCATCATTTTTCCTGGCATTCTTTTAGAATTCCGAGAATTTTACAGTTTCTTCAGGATGGTTTGGATAATGGTTTGTCTGCAAGTTCCTTGAAAGGACAAATCTCTGCTCTTTCTGTTCTTTTTCACAGAAAGATTGCTAATCTTCCTGATATTCATTGTTTTGTACAAGCTTTGGTTCGTATAAAACCTGTCATTAAGTCAATTTCTCCTCCTTGGAGTTTGAATTTGGTTCTGGGGGCTCTTCAAACTCCTCCGTTTGAACCTATGCATTCATTGGACATTAAATTACTTTCTTGGAAAGTTTTGTTCCTTTTGGCCATCTCTTCTGCCAGAAGAGTTTCTGAATTATCTGCTCTTTCTTGTGAGTCTCCTTTTCTGATTTTTCACCAGGATAAGGCGGTGTTGCGAACTTCTTTTAAATTTTTACCTAAGGTTATGAATTCTAACAACATTAGTAGAGAAATTGTGGTTCCTTCATTATGTCCTAATCCTAAGAATTCTAAGGAGAAATCATTGCATTCTTTGGATGTAGTTAGAGCTTTGAAATATTATGTTGAAGCTTCTAAGAATTTCCGAAAGACTTCAAGTCTATTTGTTATCTTTTCCGGTTCTAGGAAAGGTCAGAAGGCCTCTGCCATTTCTTTGGCATCTTGGTTGAAATCTTTAATTCATCATGCTTATGTCGAGTCGGGTAAAACTCTGCCTCAAAGGATTACAGCTCATTCTACTAGGTCAGTTTCTACTTCCTGGGCGTTTAGGAATGATGCTTCGGTTGATCAGATTTGCAAAGCAGCAACTTGGTCTTCTTTGCATACTTTTACTAAATTCTACCATTTTGATGTGTTTTCTTCTTCTGAAGCTGTCTTTGGTAGAAAAGTACTTCAGGCAGCTGTTTCATTTTGAATCTTCTGCCTATATTTTCAGTTTTTTTCTTTATGAGATTTAAACTTTATTTTTGGGTGTGGATTTTTGAGGTTTGGGAAACTTTGCCCCTCCTGGTAGGAATGTATATCCCATACGTCACTAGCTCATGGACTCTTGCTAATATGAAAGAAATGAATTTATCAGGTAAGTTCTTACATAAATTATGTTTTCCTGCTTGTTGTCAGCAGGGTATGTGGATCTTGCTAATTGGCAAAGTTCTAAGTAAACAGTGAATTACCCAGCTGTTTCAGGCCCAGATTACAAGTGGTGCGCTAATGCTAGTATCCAGTATCACTGGACCATGCTAATATTAGCTTTTAACTTGATACTTAGATTTACCAGAGTGCACCTGCCATCACTCTAGCGACCATGCTAAATAGCACTCATATCACAAGTTGAAAGTTATGGGTTGCACTTGAGCAAAAGTCCAAATAGTGCTAGAAGAATTAGCACCACCTGAGACCTGAAGTAAAGTGTAAGTATTTAAAAACACATATAAAACATATTAAAATAAAGTATTGCACTCATAGAAACACTTTTTATTAAAAAAAAAGTTTAATATTAATATATATATATATATATATATATATATATATACAGTACTGTGCAAAAGTCTTAGGCCACCATTAGATTTGTTTTAGCAAAGTTTTAATGACCATCCATATTTATATTTTCTCTTTATTAAGATACAAACAGAAAATACAGAAAATATTTACACAAAATATAAAAAAAACACAATTTTCAGAACAAAATGGCTTTTCAGGCAAAAGTCAGTATTTAGTGTGACCTCCCTTGGCACTAAGCACATCTTGATCTCTTTTGTGTAAACTAACCTGAAGTTTTCTGAAGTAATCTTCTGGTATATTATACCAGGCTTCTTTTAGCACTTCCCAGAGTTCTTCTTTAGATTTAGGTTGTCTTATTTCTTTCTCTGTCCAGGTGAAGGGCAGGTGGAGGCCCGTCCATGACTGTCAGTGTTTTATCAGCTGTTTTTCTCTCTAAATATGATTTTACTGCATTAGCAGTGTGCTTGGGACCAGTATCATACTGAAAAATAAAACCATTTCCAATCAGGTGCTTTCCAGAAGGAACAGCATGATGAATTAAAACCTGTCTGTACTTTTCAGCATTCATGATCCCATCATTTCGGACAATATCGCACACTGGCAGAAATCCAGTGCAAAACAAGGACAGACCCTCCACCATGTTTCACTGAAGCCACAAGCACTAATTCTTCTATCTCTCTCCAATGCTTCTTCTCACATATTGTCGACCACTGAACCAAAAAAATTTCAAACTTTGATTTGTCACTCCATAATACTATTTTCCACTGATCTTCATTCCAATCTTTGTGAGCTTTTGCATATCTTAGCCTTTTCACCCTGTTCCCCTTCCGAAAATTTGGCTTCTTGGCTGCTACCCTTCCACAAAGACCATTCCTGATCAAGCTTCTTCGGACTATAGAAGGATCAACTTGGCATACTGATGAAGCTGCAAGATGCTGAGCCAGGTCCATGGTGGGCTTCTTCCGTTCTCTCAAAGAAGAATCTCTGAGAAACTTCTCGTCAGATTTTGAAAGTTTTCTTGGCCTTCCAGTCCTTTTTTGTTCTTGATCTCTCTTTATTCTTCACATTTCTTTATAACATCTTGAATACCATATCTTGAGATTCTGTGATCTTTGGCATTTTGAATTGAATGATGTGATTGAAAGTTTGTCTTATTAGCAAGATTCCTATGAATTAAACTCATACCACATGTGTATGTAATGCTCAAGCATGTCTTGCACAAACCTTGTGTAACAGACCTTTTTCACAACAGTCATTTTGACATAAAATAGTAAGGCAAATACTCGATTTACTAGATTACGAGTTGTGCGTTAGGGTAAAAAAGCAGCGTTAAGATTCTAACGCTGCTTTTTTACGCCCGTTGGTATTACAAGTCTTGAAGGTTTAGGTGTACCGCACACTTCTTTGGCCTTACCGAAGAACGACTTACGTAAACTTCGTAAAGTCTTTTTTCTATGGGACTTCCATAGCGCCGGTATTACGAATCTGTCCTGGGAGGCCAAAAAGTGAGGGGTACACCCTACCCTGTCAAGAGTCCTAATGCATTTAAAAGTCAGTAGTTATGAGTTTTATGGTACAACGCCGTAACATAAAACTCATAACTAAAGTGCTAAAAAGTACACTAACACCCATAAACTACCTATTAACCCCTAAACGGAGGCCCTCCTGCATCACAAATACTATAATAAAATTATTAACCCCTAATCTGCCACCTACATTATATTTATGAACCCCTAATCTGCTGCCCCAACATTGCCGACACCTACATTATATTTATTAACCCCTATTATGCCGTCCCCAATGTTGCCGCAACCTACCTACACTTTTTAACCCCTAATCTGCCGTCCCCAACATCGCCGCCACTATAATAAACATATTAACTCCTAAACCGCTACACTCCAGCCTCGCAAACATTAGTTAAATATTATTAAACCCTAATCTGCCGTTCCTAACATTGCTGCCACCTACCTACATTTATTAACCCCTAATCTGCAGCCCCCAATGTCGCCGCCACTATATTAAAGTTATTAACCCCTAAATCTAAGTCTAACCCTAAACCTAACACTCCCTAACTTAAATATAATTTAAATAAATCTAAATAAATATTCATATCATTAAATAAATTATTCCTATTTAAAACTAAATACTTACCTGTAAAATAAACCCTAAGCTAGCTACAATACAACTAATAGTTACATTGTAGCTATCTTAAGGATTATTTTTATTTTACAGGCAACTTTGTATTTATTTTAACTAGGTAGAATAGTTATTAAATAGTTATTAACTATTTAATAACTACCTAGCTAAAATAAATACAAAGTACCTGTAAAATAAAACATAACCTAAGTTACACTAACACCTAACACTACACTATAATTAAATAAATTAACTAAATTAAATACAATTACCTAAATTAAATTAAATTTGCTAAAGTACAAAAAACAAACAAACACTAAATTACAGAAAATAATAAACAAATTACACCTAATCTAATAGCCCTATTAAAATAAAAAAAGCCCCCCAAAATAACCCCCCCTAGCCTAAACTAAACTACCAATAGCCCTTAAAAGGGCCTTTTGCGGGGCAGTGCCCCAAAGTAATCAGCTCTTTTACCTGTAAAAGAAAATACAAACAACCCCCCCAACAGTAAAACCCACCACCCACACAACCAACCCCCCAAATAAAATACTATCTAAAAAAAACTATCTAAAAAAAAAAAAGCTCCCCATTGCCCTGATGTCATGATCCTGTCTAAAACTGTGCCTTTAATTCAGGATCTCCTCCCTTGTCTGTTCTCTATTTAAGACACACCTTCTCCTCACTGCATTGCTTGATTATTGCAGTCTGAGGATTGTTTGATTCATCCCTCTTCAAGGATTCAACAAGCCAAGTATCAGTTAAACCTTAACTCCTTTTTGGAAATTCAAGTCTTATTATTGATATTATTGTTCTATTGCTTTTCATCACCACAACTACTTGTCAATTTGAATTTAAGCATTTCTAACCTCTCAAGCTTTTTCTACCATTGCAGTATATTCAAACACAGATCGAGGCGGGACTTCGCCTCAAGCGTGTATGCCCTGTGACGTCACACGCCGCAGCACAAGCTGTGCTGTCGGCGCGTCTCTCTCCCCACATACGCTGAATACTCAGCTCAGAGCCACACGCATAAACAAACAGTCGTGCCGACTTAAACCAAAAAACCCTAAGGATTTAAGGTATGTACATATCATTTAAAAGTTAAGCAGCTTTATTTTGAGATCTCCAACGTTTTCCAATAAATGCTATCCTCTCCACCTCGTAACTAAAGAGACTGTAAATCATCTATTGCCGGTCAATACGAATGTGCATACATTAAACTCCAATTTGTTGACAAAACATTCACTATACATCTTACTCATTTATTTTATAATTCTTTGGGGCTTATACTAATGTTTTATTACAATAAGACAGAACAGAGAGTACCATAGATACCAGTCATTCTTATGTCAAGTTATTATTTAATTTGAGTCTCCCTGACTGACAAAATTTCAGATCAGAGAAATATACATAAATCACTTATCCTACAGAAATATTGTTCTCATTCAGGTTCCCTTTTACCCAGTCATGATATAAGGGAGAAAATGAAAACAAACACTCAGATTAATGGTGAAAATAAACATTATTTTAATAAAAATAAATGTATTCTTCACAGAATAATCAAGCCTATAAAAAGAATAAAAATTACCCTCAATTTCAGGTTAATCATGGATCTTCTAGAAATGTCCACACACATATCTTCACTGAATCAAAAGGTGGATATACTAGCCCAAGGATTATCTGAAATAAAGAATGAGAACAATAATTTGAAAAGGATTCTTAATGAATTTATGTCCCAAAAAACCAATGAATTACCTGAACCACATGTAAATCCCCCCATACCATTTAGTGGTGATCGCACAAAATTTCGCGAATATAAAAATGCATGTTTGTTGCTCTTTTCATTAAAGCCCAGAACATACCGAACCGAAAAAATAAAAGTATACACTGCTATATCTTATCTCTCAGGCGAACCTCGTGCATGGGCTGATAGGTTCATTGAAAGTGAAGATCCTTTACTTAACTCACTTGATAATTTTTTCCTTACAATGGCAGTTTTATATGATGACATAAATAAACAACAGACTGCAGAACAAAAGTTGAGATCCCTGAAACAAGGGAAAAGGGCAGTGGAGGATTATATAGCTGATTTTCAGCTATGGGCCACTGACTCACAGTGGAACTCGGTTAGTTTAAAAAATCAATTCCGAATAGGCCTTTCGGAACACCTGAAAGATGAACTTTCAAGGGTAGAGTTTCCAGAAACATTAGAAGCCCTCATAAAACTGAGTATATCCATAGATAGGAGATACCGAGAAAGAAAGTCTGAGAGATATCAACTAGAAGGAACACATAAGAAGCCTTATCAATCCTATTCTGAGAAAGCCATAACCACTCCTGTTCCAATGGAGATTGGAGCTATACGTGGACCTTTATCTCAGGATGAGAAACAAAGAAGAAGACTAGCCAATTTGTGTCTATATTGTGCTCACAAAGAGCATGAAGTCATTAATTGCCCTCTCCTTCTACGCCAAAAGAAGGGTAAGTTACTTAAAGTTTGTCTCTCTAAAGAACAAAGTAAAACATGTCTCCTTGAAATAAATTTGTCATTACAGTGGGATCTTCAACAAGTGCAGATCGAGGCAATCGTTGACTCAGGAGCTGATGGTTTATTTATAGATGAATCAGTTGTACAATTAAATAAAATACCAATCATGCAGAAAAAATCTCCTGTTTTTGTAAGGGTTATAGATGGCACACAAATACTAAAGGGCCCAATCACCCATCAGACAATACCACTCATGACAATCACATCTGACGGTCATAAGGAATTCTTAACTTATGATATTATTCCAAGATCCATACATCCAATAATTCTAGGATACCCTTGGTTACAGAAACATAACCCATCAATTGACTGGTCACATAATCAGATCACTTTTACATCACAATTTTGTCTAGACACCTGTTATCCATATTTGACAATAGGACATTTGACATCAACTCTACCCAAAGATTACATAGAGTTCAGTGATGTTTTTAATTTAAAACATGCTGAAACACTTCCACCACATAGGCATTTCGACTGCCCGATAGACACTAAACCAGGCATAGAAATACCTTCAGGAAGAATTTTCCCTCTTTCACAGAAAGAACTAAAACATCTGAGGGAATATTTAGATGAAAATCTTAAAAAAGGTTTTATTACTCCCTCATCTTCACCAATTGCTTCAGCAATATTCTTTGTGACAAACAAAGATGGGTCACTAAGACCGATCATAGATTATCGAGCACTAAATGCTGTCACCATTAAGAACCGTTATCCATTACCACTCATCCCAGAAATAATTGAACGCCTTCACGGAGCTACCATCTTTACGAAGTTAGATCTAAAAGGCGCATACAATTTAATTCGTATGAAGGCTGGTGATGAGTGGAAGACAGCATTTAAAACTAGATACGGTTTATTCCAATATAATGTAATGCCATTCGGCCTTACGAATGCCCCAGCTACATTCCAATTCTTTATCAATGAAATATTTAAAGAATTGATGGATGTATGTGTCATCGTGTATCTGGATGATATTCTCATATATTCGAAAAATTTATCAGATCACAAAAAACATGTCAGATGGGTTTTATCAACCCTAAGAGACCACCATTTGTACGCTAAGATGGAGAAATGTCAATTTCACAAAGATACCATCAAATTTTTAGGGTATATCATATCACCCAAAGGTATACAAATGGATCCAGAGAAATTAACAGCTATAGCTAACTGGCCAAAACCTACATCAATGAAATCACTACAGAGGTTCCTCGGATTCACAAACTTTTATAGAAAGTTTATCAAAAAATTTTCAACTATCGTTCAACCTTTAACTCAACTAACTGGGAAACAAAAATATATATGGGATTCAAAGACAGATGAAGCATTTCAACAGCTAAAGAAAGAATTTACTACTGCACCAGTTCTGAGGTTACCAGATCCTGAACTTCCTTACACATTGGAGGTTGACGCATCAAATGTAGGAATTGGTGCAATATTATCACAATCAAGTCCTACAGAATCATTTCTTCATCCAGTAGCATTCTTTTCTCGTCGACTAACACCTGCAGAAAGAAACTATACAGTTGGAGATAAGGAGTTATTGGCAATGAAGTCAGCTATGGAACATTGGAGACACCTACTCGAAGGAACCACACAACCATTTCAGGTATTTACTGATCACAAGAATCTCCAATATCTCAAAAAGAATAAAACATTATCCTCACGACAAGTTAGATGGGCTCTTTTCCTCGATCGATTCAACTTTACCCTAACACATATACCAGGAACTAAGAACACAAAAGCTGATGCCATTTCCAGGTCATTTGAGTTAACTGAAGAATCTGAAAATATGACTCAGATAATTCCTTCCACGAAAATAATCGGTGCCACAAACTTAGTAACATCTGACTTGTATCAAGCACAAATTTCTGATTCAGAAATACCTCCTATATGTTCACCTGACTCTGAGTCAGGACTCTACTTGTACAAAGAAAAAATTTACGTACCAAACTGTTTGAGAGAACAGATCATCCAACAACACCATAATACTCCATTAGCAGGTCATCCAGGAATTGAAAAGACATATGAGTTACTCAAAAGGACTTATTGGTGGCCACGAATGAAATTGGCGGTACAAGATTATATACTTAATTGTCAAATTTGTGCAACCAAAAAGAAGGAGCATCACAAACCATACGGATTATTATGCCCACTACCAGTACCACAAAGACCTTGGGATGTTATATCCATGGATTTCATTGTGGATCTACCATTATCACATGCTCATACCACTATAATGGTAGTAGTGGATCATCTAACAAGGTTAGCTCATTTTATTCCCTTGAAAAAGGTACCAACTGCCATGACTACAGCAACAGTATTTAATGACCACATTGTCAAGCTTCATGGTTTACCAGCATCAATTGTATCAGATCGAGGTAGTCAATTTACCTCAAAATTTTGGAGATATTTATGTCAATCTTTACATATCACACTGCGGTTCACAACAGCTTTTCACCCGCAATCGAACGGTCTCACGGAGCGTTTGAATCAGACTCTGGAGCAATATCTCAGATGTTTCATATCAACACAGCAGACAGATTGGTACACTCTGTTGCCAACCGCTGAGTTTGCTTATAACAACTCTGTTAATTCCTCCACTAAGGTAACTCCATTTTTTGCCTCATACGGTTTTCATCCTAGATCTTACCCCAACACTTTATCATCTGACCAATCACCCTCTGTCTCTTCTTACACAGAAAGTTTAAAACATGTCTTGGTATCACTACAAAATCATTTGAATGAGGCAAAGAGGTCTCAGAAAATTTATTATGATAAAAAGAGAACACCAGCACCTAAGTATCACCTTCATGATCTGGTTTGGTTATCCACAAAAAACATTAAACTTCCGGTACCCTCCAAAAAATTGGCTGATCAATTTATTGGTCCCTTCCCTGTTGTCAAAATCATTAATGACAATGCAGTGACCCTGAAGCTACCACCGGATTTGCGCATCCATCCCTCCTTTCATGTTTCCCTTCTCAAACCCTACAGGGGGACAGGGACTCCGCAGCCTCTTGTCTACAGACCAGCGTTACCCGATCCTCTGGACTATGAGGTGGATAGAATATTGGATTCCAGACGTCGTAGAGGAACATTGGAATACCTGGTTCACTGGAAGGGTTATGATGATAGTGAAGATTCTTGGGTTCCGGTTCGGGATCTGTCTGCACCAGATCTATTGGCGGATTTTCACTCGTCTTATCCTCTGAAACCTGGACCCCGATCTCATGGGGGGGGTTCTTGACGGGGGGGATCTGTCATGATCCTGTCTAAAACTGTGCCTTTAATTCAGGATCTCCTCCCTTGTCTGTTCTCTATTTAAGACACACCTTCTCCTCACTGCATTGCTTGATTATTGCAGTCTGAGGATTGTTTGATTCATCCCTCTTCAAGGATTCAACAAGCCAAGTATCAGTTAAACCTTAACTCCTTTTTGGAAATTCAAGTCTTATTATTGATATTATTGTTCTATTGCTTTTCATCACCACAACTACTTGTCAATTTGAATTTAAGCATTTCTAACCTCTCAAGCTTTTTCTACCATTGCAGTATATTCAAACACAGATCGAGGCGGGACTTCGCCTCAAGCGTGTATGCCCTGTGACGTCACACGCCGCAGCACAAGCTGTGCTGTCGGCGCGTCTCTCTCCCCACATACGCTGAATACTCAGCTCAGAGCCACACGCATAAACAAACAGTCGTGCCGACTTAAACCAAAAAACCCTAAGGATTTAAGGTATGTACATATCATTTAAAAGTTAAGCAGCTTTATTTTGAGATCTCCAACGTTTTCCAATAAATGCTATCCTCTCCACCTCGTAACTAAAGAGACTGTAAATCATCTATTGCCGGTCAATACGAATGTGCATACATTAAACTCCAATTTGTTGACAAAACATTCACTATACATCTTACTCATTTATTTTATAATTCTTTGGGGCTTATACTAATGTTTTATTACAATAAGACAGAACAGAGAGTACCATAGATACCAGTCATTCTTATGTCAAGTTATTATTTAATTTGAGTCTCCCTGACTGACAAAATTTCAGATCAGAGAAATATACATAAATCACTTATCCTACAGAAATATTGTTCTCATTCAGGTTCCCTTTTACCCAGTCATGATATAAGGGAGAAAATGAAAACAAACACTCAGATTAATGGTGAAAATAAACATTATTTTAATAAAAATAAATGTATTCTTCACACCTGAAAAGGGCATTTGGAAGGGCATTGCCCTTAAAAGGGCAGTTAGCTTTTTTTGCAGGCCCAAAGTCCCTAACCTAAAAATAAAACCCACCCAAAACACCCTTAAAAACCTAACACTGACCCCCTGAAGATCGAATTACCTGGAGAAGTCTTCATCCAAGCCGGGCCGAAGTCCTCAATGAAGCCGGGAGAAGTCTTCATCCAAGCCGGGCAAAGTGGTCCTCCAGACGGGCAGAAGTCTTCATCCAGACGGCATCTTCTATCTTCATCCATCCGGCGTGGAGTGGGTCCATCTTCAAGACATCCGACGCGGAGCATCCTCTTCATCCGACGACTAAAGCTGAATGCAGGAACCTTTAAGTGACGTCATCTAAGATGGCGTCCCTTAGATTCCAATTGACTGATAGAATTCTATCAGCCAATTGGAATTAAGGTAGAAGAAATCCTATTGGCTGATGCAATCAGCCAATAGGATTGAGCTTGCATTCTATTGGCTGACTAAAACAGCCAATAGAATGTGAGCTTAATCCTATTGGCTGATTGAATCAGCCAATAGGATTGAAGTTCAATCCTATTGGCTGATTGCATCAGCCAATAGGATTTTTTCTACCTTAATTCTGATTGGCTGATAGAATTCTATCATCCAATCGGAATCTAAGGGACGCCATCTTTGATGACATCACTTAAAGGTACCTTCATTCAGCTTTAGTTGTTGGATGAAGACGATGCTCCGCGTCGGATGTCTTGAAGATGGACCCGCTTTGCGCCGGATAGATGAAGATAGAAGATGCCATTTGGATGAAGACTTCTGCCTGTCTGGAGGACCACTTCACCCGGCTTGGATGAAGACTTCTCCCGGCTTCGTTAAGGACTTCGGCCCGGCTTGGATGAAGACTTCTCCCTGTAAGTCAATCTTCAGGGGGTTAGTGTTAGGTTTTTTTAAAGGTGTTTTGGCTGGGTTTTATTTTTAGGTTAGGGACTTTGGGCCTGCAAAAGAGCTAACTGCCCTTTTAAGGGCAATGCCCATCCAAGTGCCCTTTTCAGGGCAATAGGGAGCTTAGGTTTTTTAGATAGTATTTTATTTGGGGGGATGGTTGTGTGGGTGGTGGGTTTTACTGTTGGGGGGGTTGTTTGTATTTTTTTTACAGGTTAAAGAGCTGATTTCTTTGGGGCAATGCCCTGCAAAAGGCCCTTTAAGGGCTATTGGTAGTTTAGTTTAGGCTAGGGGTTTTTTTATTTTGGGGGGGCTTTTTTATCTTAATAGGGCTATTAGATTAGGTGTAATTAGTATAAATATCTGTAATTTGTTTATTATTTTCTGTAATTTAGTGGGGGTTTTTTTGTACTTAGCTAATTTAATTTAATTTAGGTAATTGTATTTAATTTAGTTAATTTATTTAACTATAGTGTAGTGTTAGGTGTTAGTGTAACTTAGGTTAGGTTTTATTTTACAGGTACTTTTGTATTTATTTTAGCTAGGTAGTTATTAAATAGTTAATAACTATTTAATAACTATTCTACCTAGTTAAAATAAATACAAACTTGCCTGTAAAATAAAAAAATAAAAAAACCAAGCTAGCTACAATGTAACTATTAGTTATATTGTAGCTAGCTTAGGGTTTATTTTACAGGTAAGTATTTAGTTTTAAATAGGAATAATTTATTTAATTATACTAATATTTATTTAGATTTATTGTAATTAGATTTAAGTTAGGGGGTGTTAGGGTTAGACTTAGGTTTAGGGATTAATAACTTTAATAGGGTGGACGCGATGTTGGGCGCGACAGATTAGGGGTTAATAAATGTAGGTAGGTTGCGGCGACATGGGGGCGGCATATTAGGGGTTAATAAATATAATGTAGGTGGTGTCGGCGGTGTCAAGAGCGGCAGATTAGGGGTTAATAATATAATGCAGGTGTCGACGATGTTGGGGGTGGCAGATTAGGGGTTAATAAGTCTAAGAATAGGGATGTTTAGACTCTGGGTTCATGTTAGGGTGATAGGTGTAGACATAAACTTTATTTCCCCATAGGAATCAATGGGGCTGCATTAAGGAGTTTTACACTGCTTTTTTATAGGTGTTAGACTTTTTTTCAGCCGGCTCTCCCAGTTGATTCCTATGGGGAAATTGTGCACAAGCACGTACGACCAGCTCACCGCTGACTTAAGCAGCGCTGGTATTGGAGTGCGGTAATGAGCAAAATTTTGCTCAACGCTCACTTCTTGTCTTTTAACAACGGTTTTCTGAAAACTCATAATACCAACGCTGCATGTAAGTGAGCGGTGAGGGAAAACTGCTCGTTAGAACCGCACAGCCTCCTACGCAAAACTCGGAATCTGGGCCACTGTTAGCAATGACATTAATGATGGTTCCATTCCATTTAGGTTTGCGAGAGCCAGGTTCCGGCTATTTCTCATGTGTAAGGGGAGGTCACACTAAATACTTGCCACTATATCCTATAGAAGCAGTTTTTTCTGATTATTTTCTGTTTTTTTTAATACTGCATACAAATATTGTGTATTTTCTCATTGTATTATAATAAAGAGACTGAGAAATAATGATATATGGTCACTATACCATTGCTAAAACAGCAAATCTAATGGTAGCCTAAGACTTTTGCACATTACTGTAATACACTTTTGAGCCCTTCCCTGTCAAATACCTTAAATATGCAATATCATCAATTTTTATACATTTGAATGTATTTTGATATATATTTCCGTATATAAAATATATTTCTATAAATATATCTATATGTGTATATATTCATATAGATATATGTTTTGCAAAAATATATACAGATATACTGTATATATATATATATATATATATATATATATATATATATAAATATATATATTTCAAATTAGAAAGAACATAAATAGGAATTTGAAGTATTATTTACACAGCTTCGTCTTTAGCGCAGGTGGTCTAGTGCAGTTTCAGGTTAGTGTGCAAGCAGGGTCGGCTCCAGAACGAATGAAATGGGGGGGGGCATTTTTTTTTCACGAGGGGGCACGCATTTAAAAATAATAAGAGCAGACCTACTGTGGCAGTCCAGGGGTTACATTTATCAGATCTCTGGCTGTGCAGGAGTTAGATTTGTTTATATTTCTGGAAGTGCAGCGGTTACATGTGTCATATCTCAAGGAGTATAGGGGTTACATTTATAAGATGTATGGCAGTGCTGCAGCAGTTACATTTACCAGAATTATGGCAGTTCAGGGGTTACATTTGTCATATCTCAGGAATGTCTCCCACATATGACACAGCCAGTGGACACAGTTTGCATGTGTAGCTCTACCAATGACCCTACTAATGATCAAATAAGCTTTTATGTGACAATAAGTTTGAGTGCCAAGCAGTACATTACTTGTACAGATATTATTCATGATATTTACCAGCACACACACACACATTATATATATATATATATATATATATATACATACACACATACACACACACATACACACACACAAAAGGTATATCTCAATAAATTAAAGCACTCTCAGGACTTCCCAATAGTGGGTAAAAAAAAACAGTGTTTATTAACGTTTTGGGGTTCACACAGACCCCTTCATCAGATGAAGGGGTCTGTGTGAACCCCGAAACGTTAATAAACACTGTTTTTTTTACCCACTATTGAGAAGTCCTGAGAGTGCTTTCATTTACGGAGATATACCTTTTCATGCTAGCACCCAGGCTGTTGACCCAGGAGGACGGATTTACTTACAGGAGGAGTATATATATATATATATATATATAATATATATATATATATTATATATATATATATATATATATATATATATATATATAAACTTCAGGAGGGATCCCACATTCACTGCTTTGCCTCAGCCTCCGGGGTGCACTTAAACCATTGATATAAGAAATAAATAAGAAAGGCACTCTCCGTGTAAATAGTAATATAACTCTTACTTAGATGAACATTTTCGGGGTTGCCCCCGTCCTCAGACCTTACCAAACAAGTGAAACAGTGCCCTATTTATGTGATTACCTGGTTGCAATCCTGCCAGAGCGTGTAGCGTCCCCATAGCGCAACTGTGCATGCGCCAGAGTATGTACAGAGGCCCTGGAGGTTCAAAAGAGTCACCAAGTCAAACCACAAACAGAAAAAGTAAAAACAAGAATTATTGCATACAATTAAAATAAAAATAAAAGCAGGGCACACAGCAACTATAGGGGTTACTGATAGAAGCAAAAAATTGTGAATGATGCGTGTTACAGAGTTAAATGAGATTGAATCTAAGGAAATGTATAGAGTGGCTGCGTGTGAGGGAAGCATCAGTGATCTACATGACAACTTACTGACGGGGGCAACCCTGAAAAAGTTCATCTAAGTAAAAGTTATATTACTATTTACACGGAGAGTGCCTTTCTTATTTATTTCTAATATATATATATATATATATATATATATATATATATATATATATATATATATATATATATATATATATATATATATATATATATAAAAAAAATATCCAGCACAAAAAAGGCACTCACTGGTTAGGTAAAACATAACATTTAATGAGTTACATTAAAAAACATGACGTTTCGGAGGCATTTCGCCCCCTTTATCAAATGTACGATACAGCTTGAAAAAGTTACAAAAGCAGTATACCCCCTTAGCAATCCCATCACCTTATATACATATGTGTAGCTCCATTAGACGCCAAGCCACGAGTGCGGCCCGTGTGCCGTGCCAGGCGGAAGTGACGTCATCAGCGTGAGTTACGCTCAGACGTCGGTTGCCTAGGGGATATACAGACGTGGTGTAACGGCCAATGGCATGGCCTAGATACCTAATTGTAAACAAAACATAGCGATCAGTATAGATACAGCAGTGAATCTGTATATTCCAGGTGCCGCATAATGGATACTAACATTAAAAACATAAATTTAAAACAGATCCAACGATCCAATTATACATATGGAGGACAAATACAAACAGTGCAGGACATGATTAGTGTAACGTATACTCTGTAATCAAACTTCAACTATATCCGAAATTGAGAATAGCATATTTAATATAGCATATTTAATATAGCATATTTAATATATTCTGCTATCATACAATGCATATGCTTAAATACTCAACTAGTATACATTCACTATGATCATGTATCCCAGAGTATGGCAGAAACCCAGATACCAGAGGACATGAGCCAGAGACTTGTAAGACATGAAATGGAGTATATGGCATATCAATTCAAAGCATATAATATGTGTAAGCAAGGTTAGAGTCATCAGGTCAATGTAAAGAGTCCAGAGCCACATTGATAGGACATTTAGGATTCCATGTAGAATGGTGAAAAGTCCAGCATGGTGTTCAACCCCTTTGGTGCTAGGGTATCCAGCATGTATATCCACCTGGTCTCAAGTCTGAGCAGTCGATTGCCCCTATTGCCCCCCCTTGTTAGTGGTGGCACATGGTCTATAAGCATAGTTCTAAGACTTGAGACACTATGCTTACAACGGGCAAAGTGGCGCGCTACTGGCTGATCGGAGTTACCCTTATCAAGGGCATCTCTAATCGCACAGCGGTGATTGGCCATACGTTCCCGAAATGTAGTGACCGTCTTGCCTATGTAAACAAGGGAGCATGGGCAAATCAACATGTAAATTACATAGGTGCTCATACATGAAAGTCTATAGTTGATTTTATATCGCTTGTTGGTGTGTGGGTGTTGGAATGTTTCTCCTTTCACAAGTCACACAGTCCCCACATTTAAAGCAACCCTTCTTGTTTGATTTTAACCAGGTGGTACCCTCATAGCACTTCATGGGGTCAGTTTTAACTAGTAGGTCTCTCAAGTTTTTGGCTCGATGATAAACAACCCTAGGGGGCTGTTTATACAGAAATGGTAGTGTTTTGTCGGTGTTAATCAAGTCCCAATGTTTGGAAACCATGTTCTTTACATCTTGGTGCATAGGATCAAAAGTGGTGATAAAATTAAGACACTCATCCGGTATGGTGTTGTCCTTCACGGTGACTACTGCGCCCTCTGAGCGTTTCACCACTTTTTCTTTAATTTCCCTAACCAGCTCATCATCATATCCACGTGCAATTAACTTATTGGACATCTCGTCCAATTGAGTCTCTCTATAACATGCCTCGGTATTATTACGTAGGACTCGAGTGAGCTGAGAGGCGATTATCCCATTTTTTTTATGTATCGGATGATAGCTATGGGCTTCCAATAGGGAGTTTCTGTCTGTAGGCTTGGTATATAAAGATGTACCAAACCTACAGACTCCTTCATTAGTCACTTTGAAGATGTTGAGGTCCAAAAAATGGACCATATCAGCATCATATTCCATTTTAAATTTGATTGGAAGTGTCAAACTATTTAATCCATTAACCCAAGAGTTCAAACTGTCAACGGTGCCCCGCCAGATGAGAAAAACATCATCAATGTACCTGGTATAATATGCCACCTCTATCATGTCCTGGGGTCGCATAACAAACTGTTCGTACCAGGACATGTAGAGGTTGGCATATGTAGGTGCCATATTTGACCCCATAGCGGTCCCCGAGATCTGCAGGTAAAAATCCTTTTCGAATTTAAAATAGTTTTTCTCCAAACAAATTTGTAAGAGTTCCAAAAGAAACTCGATAGGGGGGCCATTATATTGCTGAGATCCTACCACCATGGACCTGACAGCCTGCACACCTCCCACGTGAGGAATGGAGGTATACAGACTGTAAACATCCATGGTAACCAGGATGTCACCAACCTGTAACTGATCAAATGTGGTAAGAAATTTTATGAGACTAGGTGAGTCTTTCAAATATGCAAAAGTATCCTTTACCACTGGCTGTAGGTGATGATCAATGTATTTAGCGATATTTGAAAACAATGAGCCCCTAGCAGAGACAATTGGTCTGCCAGGGGAATTAGTTAGTGTCTTATGGACCTTGGGTAACAAATACAGGACCGGTGTTATTGGAAAATCAACCGTAAGGAAAGCTAATTCATTCTCATTCAGAATACAGGCCTCACCTGCAGACCTCAGGGACTGATCAACTAGTTTTTTGAACATATTTGTGGGATTACCTCTAAGGCGTGTGTATACATTCTCATCGGCAAGTTGGCATTTGGCCTCTTGGCGGTAATCGTCATAGTTCATAATGACGATTCCGCCGCCTTTATCCGCCGGACGTATGATGATAGTTTGATCATCACTAAGATCCTTGATAGCCCTGAATTCTTTAGGTGTCAAGTTGGGAAAATGGGGTTTTTCTTGATCTTTATCAATGTCATGGCAAATCATACGGGTGTACCCTTTTATAGAAGAGTGTGTGATGGCAGGTTCAAAAGTGGATCTAGGTCTAAATATATGTTCAGTGGAAGTGTCCTGTACTTTTTCCTTGAAAAAATCTTTCAATTTCAACTTCCTCTGTAAGTTGTGTACATCAACAATCTTATGAAATTTATCATGGTTAGGAGTTGGTATGAAGGAAAGGCCACGATTGAGTACACCATGTTCCACCCCAGTGAGACGCCTGTCACTGAGGTTGAACACAATGTCTATTTCTTCTTGTAATTTCGCTTTTTTGTTGTGTCCCCCCCTTCTTTCTGATGTGGGGTCTCTTATTTCTCTGTATCTCGGTTTATATATATATATATGTATATATATATATATATATATAATATACAAAAAATAAGTTGCGCTCAAAATTGCTGGTGAAAAATGAAAAAAATATATTCCAAGCAGAAGATAAAGATAAAAGCAATTTTTATTCCACAAATGTAAAAAGGACATGAAACACAATGTCCTAAATCGAAAGCCAGCAGTGACTCAAACAATCAGGTTGGTGAGCTGATCCTCATGCAGACATGTTTCGTGCGTTTGCGCACTTGTTCACTGCTATATATATACATACACACCACATACACACATACACACAGCATATATGTATATACATATATATATATATATATATACACACAAACAATATATATATATATATATACACACAGTGCGTGTATTGTGTGTGTGTATGTATGTATGTATATATATATATATATATATATATATATATATATATATATATATATATATATATATATATATAATAAAACAACCTCGGGGACAAATAGGAGATGTTTTGAAACATGTAAATAATAAACATAAGGCTATTTAACTCATTGTCCCACAGCTACATTTGAAGTGTGTGTATGTGAGCACCTATAATCTGACACACATTTTACACTGCAGATAAAGCAGGCACAATGCACACTTGTTTTGCGTGACCTGCAGTGGGAAACCAAGGAATTCCCAATTTGCTTCTTTATCTGTGGCTGCCATGATATAAAGCACAATAGGGAAGGGATACTACTTTCACACACACATTGGTTATACCGCTGTGTTTTCACAAAATTACTTCTGCCTTCCCTCTCACTGACTGTTATCTTCTCCCAGCACTTCCTGCAGAGGTCTGATGATATCATCTCACTTCAGCTCTGTAGTAAGTGGGCTAGCAGGAAGAGGGGCATTGCAAGCCCTAGGTTAACTGTGAGAGCACCAGCAGGGAAATGCAACTTTATTTGTTATCTGGTTGTAAATAGAGGAGAGTAAAGAGATTAGCTGGGCCCTCCTAAGTGGCGGATCTCCAGGGTCCAGTGGCCGCAAATGGTTTATGTGACATTTGGGACCCTGGGGGACCCGTCATTTTTAAAATGTAAAAAAAAAACCACAAAAAAAAATCACTTTTTTTTTTTGCCCTGGGGGGCACAGCATACCATTTGGGTGGGCATTGCCCCCTAATGCCCCCCCTTGGAGCCGACCCTGTGTGCAAGCGATAAAAGGAAAAAGCTTTCTTTAGTGCGTCCCATAGAAGTCTTTGGGGAGAGGGCGTTATATTTGTAATATCCGTAGTCCTGAAGTTTGCGCCTGAGTCTTAAGCTTGTATGCTTTTTACTTTCAACTTGTAATACCAGCGCTAACTCGGCAGTGCATGCACTATCCCTTTAATTCCACCCTGCTCCTAGTTACAGAATTTACAATTGAAAATAAATCAGTAACAACATAAAAGCTTCTGGGGCAATAGCATCAGTATCAATATGTTATGCTAAACTGCCTTTTGTATCTTGCATTGGAAACAATATCACTATTAACACCCGGCTGCCATTATTATGATATAACTACTGCATTGGCAATCTGGATTTTAATCACTTGTGAACCACAGGTGATAGTGACAGAATTGTTGTTCTTTTGTAAACCGGTTGCTAATAACTGTATCTCATTTGGTAACTACAATTATATGTCTGTATCAAAAAAAACATTAAAATGTGATGCTTCCAATTTCTGCAATATGCTTTGGTTTGCAAATTTTCTATGATCTGCTCCTTAAATACGCTCATTTGTTTTAGCTTTGTATACTAGCTGATAGATTGATCTTCTATATAATGGAGGGTACCATTTTTATGTCATGCATGCTTTCAATTTGTGGCAAATGCACCTACAAACACAAATACACACATTGCACATATTTTTCATCATTTTACTCACGCCTCTCTGCAATATTCTACCTTCGGATGTCTAGGCTAGCAGGATTTTTCACATTGATCTTACTGCTTTCAAAAAAAATAAAGCAATGATTCATCATGATATATATATATATATATATATATATATATATATATATATATATATATATTTATAAACATAGAAATTTACTATAAATCAGTTGATGAATCTGCGGCCTGGAAGCCACTTAGGGGTAACAAAGTGTTTAGTTTACAGTTTAACAACAATTTCTAACGTTCTCTCATGCTGTTTTTCTTGATGCAACAATGTAAACAACAATGTCAACTTTCCAATTTGCTTTATTCTCTTTAAAACTAGTCAAAACACAAACAGATAAATATCAAGTTACTTCTAGACAATTTTATTTAATTATGTCTATGGGATATCTGCCTGTGATATATTTAATGCTGTCTTGTTTTTTTAACTTCTTGTCATTTGGGTTTGACTAGCATCAGATTCTTCATTATGTGTGGAAAATGATATCCCATAGATACTTAGGCGTGTCTGAATTTCTACTGCTAGTTAATTAAAGGATTCCGCTGAGAACATAGATCAGGTTTCATCAACATAGGGTGTCTCTGTAGTGAAGCATTGTGTAAAATACAAATAATTTACGTCATAGTCTGTGTTTCCTTGTAAGAAAACCCTATGGGCAAGAATGCGCCACCTCCTTACCATAAATGTGATTATTCTGGAATGTGCATTATAATCTGTGATATCTGTGTTTGTAAAGAAGCAAGTTTACACATCTTGATGTGCTAAAAGCTATTATCGTGTTTTGAAAATTAAACAACTTATGTTAACGCCTTTGACATTTAAAGTGATACTTGCAATATTTATATAGTATGTTTCTCTCCAAGGGGATTCCAAGCAGTTTAGTGCTTAATTAATAAGCAGAAACTCATAAATAATAGTTATTGTTAATAAAACAAATGATTAACAAGAGACACAAGAAAAATAAAAATGCTTGAGCTGTTCCTTTTTTGTTCAGAATTGTTTTTGAAAGTAATACATCTCTGTTAAAAAGGATGGCTTGAAGCCTCTTATTAATTTAGAGCTCGGTGTATGTTACAAATTAACCTTTGCTGATTTTGGAGCTTACGCAGCCTCTTATTGGTAAGTACAATTTGCGCATGAGCTTGTTTCACAGGCTAGAAAAGGTATGTCATGTACGCATCATTCAGTTACTGCCTAGACCTGAGGTCCAGATCAGATTAGGCTAAAACATCATGGGCGCTATTACATATACGGCGCAGGCTTCAGCACAAGCGCTGCAACCCGCGCCATCCGTAATTTTACCTCGCACATCAGGGTATTACATATACCTCGCCGGCAGCTCATAAAGTGCCGTAAGTCTGATAAGCTAGCGATGTCCAGAAATGAGCGTAAATACAAATTTCTGGAGTCACCAGTGACTTACGGCACTTTTGAAACTGCCGGTGCCTAAGAAAATTAAAGAAAATAACATATCTCCCGTAAAAGTCTAACTCGCCTCCCAAAAATAAGCCTGACACGTAAAAACCCCTATATCCACAATCCCCCCTCTCACTGCTAATAATAAATGTATTAACCCCTAGACGACAACCCCCCACAATGCAATAAGCCTAATTAAATTATTAACCCCTATATCCGCCCTAAAACCCACACCGCAAGTAATAACTAAATTATTAACCCCTAAATCCGCCATCAAACCCACACCGCAAGTAATAACTAAATTATTACCCCTATATCCGCCAACCCCAACATCACAAACTACCTATTAAAACTATTAAGCCCTAATCCGCCATTTATCCACATCGCAATAAACCCATTAAAACTATTAACCTCTAAACCGCCAAGCCCACAACGCAAGAAACCTATTAAAATATTAACCCCTAAACCGCCAAAGCCCACAATGCAATAAACCCATTAAAACTAGTAACCCCTAAACTGCCAAAGCCCACAAGGCAAGAAACCTAACCCCTAACCTAACCCCCCCTAAATGAACCCAAATTACCTAATTTACAAAATACTTAAATTACTATTAAATTAAAGACACTAATACTACTTTAAAAATACAAATAAACTAAGTATAAATTAAAGGGACAGTCTAATCAAAATTCTGGAGTAGACTGTCCCTTAAAGCTACAATTACAGAAAATAAAAAAATCTAAGATTACATAAAATAAAAAATTACCAAATTTTAAAAATTATACCTAATCCCTATGAAAATAAATAAGCCCCCCTAAAATAAAAACACCCCCTACTCTAATAAACTACCAGTAGCCCTTTAAAGGGCTTTTTTGCAGTGCATTGCCCCAAGATAATCAGCTCTTTTACAAGAAAATACACAAAGCCCCCTCCCTAACAGTAAAACTCACCCACCCACCAACCCCCAAAAGATTAAAAAAACCTAACACTAAAAACCCTAAACTACCCATTGCCCTAAAAAGGGCATTTGTTGGGCATTGCCCTTAAAAGGGCATTTAGCTCTTTTACTGTCAACCCTATCTAAATAAAATTAAAAAAAAACCTTAAAAAACCCTAAGTCTAAGCCCCTGGTTGCTACTCACCGTTCCTGAAGTCCGGCGGAGAAGGTCCTGTTCCAGGCGGTGAAGTCTTCTTCCAAGCGGCGACCTCTTCTTTCTTCTTCCTGGAACATCCTTCGTGGAGTGGAGCTGAAGACCGGCGACCCTGGAACTGAAGACCAGCGACCGCGGAGCCATGGAGCGTGGAGGATCCTCTTTATACGATCTTCGCCGCACACTGGATAGAGAATTCAAGGGATGAAATTAAAAATGGCGTCCCTTGAATTCCTATTGGCTGATTTGATTCTTCAAGTTCAAATCAGCCAATAGGATGAAAGCTACTCAAATCCTATTGGCTGTTCAAATCAGCCAATAGGATGAGAGCTACTGAAATTCTATTGGCTAATTTGAATAGCCAATAGAATTTCAAAGGATGTTCCAGGAAGAAGAAAGAAGAGGTCGCCACTTGGAAGAAGACTTCACCGCCTGGAACAGGACCTTCTCCACCGGACTTCAGGAACGGTGAGTAGTAACCTGGGGCTTAGACTTAGGGTTTTTTAAGGGCTTTTATTTTTATTTTATTTTATTTAGATAGGGTGGACAGTAAAAGAGCTAAATGCCCTTTTAAGGGCAATGCCCAACAAATGCCCTTTTCAGGGCAATGGGTAGTTTAGGGTTTTTAGTGTTAGGTTATTTTATTTGGGGGGATTTGGTGGGTGCTTCATAACTGCTGTTTCTGGCAAGTCTGAAGACTCGCCAGAAACACGGCCCTTCAAGCTCCACTCGGAGCTTGATAAATGGGCCTCAAAGGGTTCAAAACTGGCCTTTCCAATAAGTTTTAGAGTATTCCAAGATGATTTGGAATACTTCTGATATTTTGCGCATGTGCAATACACTCTGAAATAGCTACAGATGTATATGAATATGGTCTAGATTCACAAAAGGGACACTAAACTGCAATAGATACAATATAATAGTTACTGCACAGCATGGTATTATACTTCCTCTTGTGCCTGCGGCTGTCTTCAAACCTCCTATTTTAAAAGATTAAAGTTTCAGATGCAGGAGCTGTGTCTCTTCATACTGAATTCCGTCATCATGGAGCCAGGACCGGATTTCCCATTAGACACAGTAGGCATGTGCCTACAGGTGCACTGCAGTGAGGGGCACCAGGGCTGGATTGGGCTGCCGGGATATCTATCCCGCTGAATCAGCTTTCAGTGCTGCATTGTCCCCCCACCACTAGCACACAAGCAGTTGCGCACAGCACATTTTTTTATTAATTTGTTTTATGGGCTTAGTGGAAGCACAGTTACTGTAGGAGCAGGAGGTTGATTACAGAGTGCAATACATCAGACAGTGAGTGGGCGGGTCTTCCGGCACTGGAACGCTAGCTGCTAGCCTCTCTAATGGGACTCTGGAGATGTGCGCTTCCTACCAGCACAATATCAGTTGCGCAGCCGATTGGGACCTATTCCGTGCCCTCCTCTTTTCTGTTGTATTCTTCTGTCCCCCCAATCCAATGTGAGTGCACTAAAACTGATTATCAGCACTTCCTCCTAAGCGCACTGACACAGTGCCAGCAGTGCTAAATCGAAGACTGGGACAGGTAAGCTTCTTCTTAGTCCTAGCAATCACTCATTTCACCTACCAGCTGCTCTGTTCTCTGAATCTCAAAGCTAAGCTGGAGGTACCGTGTGCTGCCGGATCCCAGGCTAGCTTGGAGGCATCAGGTTAACAACACGGTCTCTGGCAGCACACATTACCTCCAGTTTATCCCACCCACATGTGCTAGGCTGAGAGGAGCCGTGAAACCCCCCCCCCATAAAAAAACAAAAAAAAAAACAAAGCTCTATTAAAAATGACAAGGTACAGGCATAGAAAGTGGCAGGCATGCTAAATCTAAACACTGGCATGCATTTCTCTTTCCCCTTTTTTCTCTCTCTTCCCCCTCTTTCTCTCTCTTCCCCCTCTTTCTTGTTGTCCCCCCTCTTTCTCGCTCTTCCCCCTCTTTCTCTTTTCCCCCTCTTTCTCTCTCTCTCTCTCTCTCTCTCTCTCTCTCCCCCCTCTTTGTTTTTAAGGGTATTCTAATTGGAGGTTTTTATAGAATGATGTGTATTATATTTGTTTGCATTTTTTGCTTAATATTGCTATTGGTTCTAAATGTACGTTTCATGTTTTGTGTGTGTGTTTTTTTTTTTCTTCTCTCTTTCTCTCTCTGTCTCGTGGCTCCCCCCTCGATCCATCACTTTTGGAATGGAAGAGATGTACTTAAAGGGACACTTAATCAAAATTAAGCTTTCATTATTCAGATAGAGCATGCAATTTTAAACAACTTTCCAATTTACTTCCATTAACAAAATGTGCACAGTTTTTTTTTAAATTTAAACGTTTTGAGTCACCAGCTCCTACTGAGCATGTGCAAGAATAAGCATGTATGCATTTGTGAATGGCTGATTGCTGTCACATGGTACGTGTATGCATTTGTAATTGGCTGATGGCTGTCACATGGTACAGGGGAGTGGAAATAGACATAACTTTTAAAATTGTCAGAAAAAAAATCTACTACTTATTTGAAGTTCAGACTAAGTGATATTGCATTGTCTTGTTATCTTGTATTTGTTGATTATGCAAATCTACTGTGTTGACTGGTCCTTTAACTGAGTAATGGTTAGAACCATTTTCCTCGGAATGGAATATAGATATTCTCCTGGATTGAGTAATGGTTAGAATCATTTCCTGGAATGTAGGAGGTATCCATTCCAGAATTAAACGGAAAGCTATTGTAAATAACCTAAGCAAGAAAAATGCGGATATCATATGCTTGCAGGAGACACATCTCTCAGAAACAGAAAACTTAAAGGGACACTGAACCCAATTTTTTGTCTTATGTGATTCAGATGGAGCATACAAGTTTAAGCAAACTTTAAAGTGTTTCAAAAGTGGAATGAATTTCAGGTAACTAATCTTGGACACTTGTGCGACTCTAAGTCTAAACATATATATAATTTTATAGAATTTCAGGAGCAGTATAAAGTTACTTCTAAAAACAGCTTCCATTTTATGCAAGCAAAACATTATTTATATCTGATTATCCAAGCTGCTCCAGACTAATTTTTTCAAAAACATCCACTTTTAGACCACCCTAAAGCAACGGCAGGATCGTTATCAGTTATTTATAAAATACTATTATTTTCATTTGAACAGTACCAGATAGATGAGCTATATGTAAAATGGGTAAATACCCTTCCGGTATGCAGTGATGAAAAAAATTATACAAAAAAGTTTAAGGACTTTATACCATTCAGACAGATCCATGTCGACTAGAGAATCACACTTAAGACTTATCTATCAGGATTATTTGACCCCTAAGAGGATACAGAATTGGAACAAAGAAATAGAGAATAAATGTATTAAATGTTCAAAACCCAATCCAGACTTAATACATGTAATTTATGCCTGTCCTAGACAGCTTCAACTCTGGGCAAAGGTGGAATTCTTGCTATCTCGTATCTTTGAGATAAAGATCTTACTATCCGGAGTAAATATAATATTTCTTACTAAACACCCAGAATGGGGTCAAAATACCGAATTCATTCAGGTAACGATTTTGAAAATGAGAATATTGATCTTTAAAAACTGGGTTAAGAATAGACTCCCTACTATTAATCATGTTAAGAATATGTTGATGAGATTTGCAATTTTGGAAGCATACGACTATAAAATGTATAACCTAGACAATCTTGAGAACTACTTCAAGCTCTGGGGGAAGTTTGTAAACTTTATGAGTATAGAATTAAAAAATCAAATAAATCAGATTATACTGGCCAAACCAATTCACTGAAATTAAAAGCTGAAGCGAGGGGACAGGGGGATTGGGACGTCTGCGTGGGAGGAGGAGACAAAGTTTTTTTTTTTGGTGTGGTTTATTTTGTTTTGTGTAGTTTTGTTTACCTTGTTTGTTCTGTTTTGTGTACTAAAATCTCAATTATTACCTTATTTTTGATGGGATAAGTCCTTACTTGTCATTGTTTATATATTTAGTCCTTACATTTTGCACTTAAAAACTTGAACAAAATGTATCTTTCTTCCTATGTATTTTAAAACTGGTTTTGCAATGTAAAAAAGCCCCCACAAAATAAAAACACACCCTAGCCTACAATAAACTACAAATATCCATTAAAAGGGCCTTTTGTAGGGCATTGCCCTAAGTTAAACAGCTTATACCTGTAAAAAAAAAACAAAGTCCTCCCAACAGTAAAACCCACCACCCAACCAACCCCCAAAATAAAAAAAAACAACTCTAAAAAAAACCTAAGCTACCCATTGCCCCTAAAGGGGCATTTGTATGGCATTGCCATTAAAAGGTCATTCAGCTCTTTTTCATTGCCCTAATCTGAAAAAAAACACCCCAAAAATTTTAAAAAATACCTAACACTAACCCCAGAATATCTACTCATGGTTGCTGAAGTCCGGACATCCAGGCGGTGAGAAGTCTTCATCCAGGCGGCGAGAAGTCTTCATCCAGACGGAGAAATCTTTATCCATCGTGGGGGCTTCTTCTATCTTCATCCCGGCGTCGCGGGTGGGTGGCAGATTAGGGGTTAATACATTTTAAATAGTGTTTGCGATGTGGGAGGGCGGCGGTTTAGGGGTTAATAATTGTTATTAGTGTCTGCGATGTCAGGAGCGGCAGATTAGGGGTTAATAAAATTACTTAATAGTCGCGATGTGGGTGGCAGATTAGGGGTTAATAAGTTTTAAATAGTGTTTGCGATGCAGGAGGGCAGCGGGTTTAGGGGTTAATATGTAGTTTATGGGTGTTAGTGTACTTTGTAACACTTTAGTTATGAGTTTTGTGAAACATTTTTGTGGCACAAAACTCATAACTACTGCTCTCAGATGGCGGTATGGATCGTGTTGGTATAGGCTGCAACGCAAGCTTTTTAGCCTTATCGCACAACCTGTAATATTGGCGCTATGAAAATCCCACGCCAAAATGTCATTTTTTTGAGTGCCGAATGGACGTTGCGTTACAGGCTAAAATACTTGCAGTATAGCAATACCGTCACGACTCGCAATAGCTGCGTTACGCTTTTACGCTGAAATTGACATTTTTATCGTTAAAAGCTGTAACGCAAAACTTGTAATCTACCTGTATGTGTGTGTGTATATATATATATATATATATATATATATATATATATAAAATTGGGGGGGGGGGGCAGCAGTGTCACTCTGTTAGTGGAGGAGAAAAGTGTCCCTCTTTGAAACTTTCAAATGTTTTCTTAAAGAGACAAACTACCAGTAACCTAATGTGTATGCCATGCAACTTGCAAGTCCTTGCTTATGTCAGACTCGATTCTGAGGTGGGGGACACACTATGCTATAGAAAATAATAAAACAAAGAAAAAAAACCAAAAAAATATATATAAAAAATGTCCTCAGATTCAGATTTTTCGCTATTTTGTGAGGGGGGTGGGGCGCTTCAGGTTTTTGTGCCTACAGGCACCTGAGATGTAAATCCGGCCCTGCATGGAGCTTAGATATTTTAGCATTTTTGTGATTTTGTCTTATGAAACAAGACTTCTATAAGCAATTGCAGATTTGTGATCTGGATGTAAACCCTTAATGACAGGCAATGCACCCTATGGGGTCAATTTATTATTGTGCGGATGGATATGATATGATGTAGCGTATCATGTCTGCCGCACATCGATAAATGCCGACAGCATACGCTGTCAGCATTTATCATTGTTCCACCAGTTCTTGTGAACTGCTGGTGCAATACCACTCCCTGCAGATTCACGGCCAATCAGCCACTAGCAGTGGGTGTCAATCAACCCGATCGTATTTGATCTTGCTGATTGCTATCTGCTACCTCAGAGGTGGCGGACGAGTTAAGGAGCAGCGGTCTTTGGACCACTGCTTCTTAACTTCCGCTTCAGGCGGAACTGAAGTGGAGTGGGTCAGAAGCAGCATCCGATATGTTATCAGTCTGCTGCACTTCCAGGGGTATAAGAACATGGGTCTTGCCCACAGTGGTGAGGCCGTGCTATTTCTGCATGTCTCAGGTGTTGTTATAGCCCTGGAAGCCCCTTTCAACAGGCAACATACAGGGTACGCTGTTGTTAAGGGGTTAACTGCTTACTGTTTCATATTGTTTATTGGTGACCAAGATTTTTTGCTCGAGTTTTTACTGAATACGGAAGTTAGAAAAATTGTATTTTGTAAAATTGTCATATACAATATCTAGAAGCTTGTGTCGTTATTTTCTTACAGTAATATAAATTTGGCAAAGACAAACCTTGTTCTGTTGAAAACACTGCTGCCATATAGTGCCCAAGACACAAGTACACTTGTGAACCTACCTAGGTATGTTCTTCAACAAAGTATACATCGGGATCATAGTAAACTTGATAGAAGTAAATTGAAACATTTTTAAAACTGCGTTATATCTGTATCGTGAAGTTTAATTTATTCCCTTTAACTGCTAAAACATACGTTAGATCAGGCAGGTGGTTGTTGCTTGTGTGCACATTAGATACATTGCACTACATCACAGCCTAGCTGGACACTGTAGCTACAACGTGTGGCTCATGCTTAATCATAATAAAAACAATCAATATGGCAGCGTGTGCAGGGAGGAATGTAGTGACAGCTATACATAAGATAGTAGGTTGTGTGCATGTACATCTGTACTTTGTGCATTGCAGTATTTACACATTGGGGCCGAATTATCAAGCTAAGAAATGAAGCAGTTTCCGCACTAGCCATTAGGCTCACGGAAACACGAGTTAAGATGCAGCGGTCTTAAGAACGCTGCTCCTTAACTTATCTGCCACCTCTGAGGCGGTGGACAGCAATCATCCATATCAGATACGATCGGGATGATTGACACCCCATGCTAGCGTCCGATTGGCCGCAAATCTGCAGGGGGTGGCATTACTCAAGCATTTCACTATAAATGCAGCGTATGCTGTCGGCATTTAGCGATGTTGGGCAGACATGATACGCTACAGCGGATCATATCCATCCAACCGGCCCCATTGTGTGATTTCACTGCTGCATAGAGAAGGCACAAACTAAGGCTGCACATGCACAGGAAGATTTATCACAAAACCTGCTTGAAAGTCATACTTGTAGTATTTTTATTATTATTTTATTAATGAATTTTGTATGTGAACTGAGCGTGCATGAGACTGGCAGCAATGAGACTAGTGAAGATATACCATGCACAATGCATACGATGGAGCCTCAAGAGGTTAAATGGCTTGAAGACTATTTTATGACTAATCATGAAAAATGCAAAAATGTTTGGTTGATAGCACCGTTAAAAGGTTTGAATAAAAAGTATCTGTATTCTAAATGATTGGAATTCTTATTACACTGCATTAATAGGGTTTCCAGGTCTGCAGTATTTAAAGGGGCAATAAAGTCAAAATTAAACTTTTAAAATTCAGACAAAACACACAGTTTTAAACAACTTTCCAATTCCCTTCCATTATCTAATTGTGCACTACAGTGGCGTCACTAGGGGGGTACGGGGGGTGCGGGCCGCACCAGGGTGACACCCTCCAGGGGGTGACACCACCAAAATTTTTTTTTTTTTTTTTTTAATTTTATTGAAATTCAAAGAAATACAATGCAGAGATGCATAGATATTTTTATTAGAGGGGCCAGCATTTGTGAACATTAGTGGGACTGGGGAAGTTGTAGATACTTCATTTTTTTTGCCCCTTGAGCCAGCGCTGCAATTTCCTCAAATAGTTTTCCCGGCTGCTTTTGCTTGTTTGTACTTTGCTCCTCCTCTGCCCAATTTCACTATGAATGTTGTGGGCGTGCCGTGGGGCTTGCAAAGTTGCGCTGCTAGCCTAAACCTGCCTGCCTATCTGTGCTCACTGCTCAGTGACGTGTGGAGCAGTGGAGTCACTCACTGCTGTGCTGTCTCTCTAAACGGGAACTGGGAAATCATGAGGGGGATGCTTGGCACCTGACCGACTGTTTTTGTGTGTGTGTGTGTGTGTCTGAGTGCTTTTGTGTGTGTGTCTGAGTGTTTCTGTGTGTGTGCCTGAGTGTTTTTGTGTGTGTGTGTGTGTCTGAGTGCTTTTGTGTGTGTGTGTCTGAGTGTTTCTGTGTGTGTGCCTTAGTGTTTTTGTGTGTGTGTGTGTGCCTGAGTGTTTGTGTGTGTGCCTGAGTGTTTTTTTTTGTGTGTGTGTGTGTCTAAGTGTTTTTGTGTGTGTCTGAGTATGTTTCAAAGTGTGTCTGAGTGTATCAGAGTGTTTTTATGTGTGTGTGCCTGTGTTTTTGTGTGTGTCTGCTTTCTGGGGGGGGGTGACACCATAAGTTACCGCACCGGTTGACACCAACCCTAGTGACGCCACTGGTGCACTATCTTTTTATATGCAGATTTCTGAGGCACAAGCACCTACTGAGCATGTGCCAGAATTCACAGAATATAACTTATAAGCATTTTGTGATTGGCTGACGGCTTTGACATGATGCAGGGAGAAAGAAAATGTAACTAACTTTGAAATTTGTCCAAAAAAAATCTACTACTCATTTGAAATTCAAACTAAGTGCTTTTGCATTGTCTTTTAATTATGTTTTTATTGATTATGTTATTCTTCTGTGTTTAGTGGTCCTTTAAGTGGACAATCTAATATTTTAACTGCCTGTTCAGTTAAACAATATCAGACACTAAACTAGTCTGGTGTCTAATATGGACATATAAAAGTGACTGCAGATAACAGCGTCTGATCTGACAGCCCATGTGGGTTTAGCTAAATTAGGACTTCAAGGCAACTGACCTGATCTGATTATCATATGGGACTGCAGGAGTTTTAGTGGGGTTCTGATGTGAGACCCTATGTGGGATCATGATTGACAAGAGCTCTGCTCTGAGCAGGCGGACAGACATCGCCGGAAATCAACCCGATCGAGTACGATCGGGTTGATTGACACCTCCCTGCTGGCGGACCATTGGCCGCGAGTCTGCAGGGGGCGACGTTGCACAAGCAGCTCTTGTGAGCTGCTGGTGCAATGCTGAATACGGAGAGCGTATTGCTCTCCGCATTCAGCGAGGTCTGGCGGACCTGATCAGGTCCGGCAGACTTTGTTAAATAGAGGCCAGTATGTTTGTGCAAAATATCTAGAAAGCCTATTCAGAAACCGGTGTAAACTATATTCCACTATGTCAAAATAAGTCTAAATGCAGTCAACTATGTGTTACTGCACAGACAACTATATTATTCATATAATTAAAGGGACGTGAAACACATTTTTCCCCCTCCAGATTCAGATAGAGCATGCAGTTTTAAACAACTTTACAATTTACTTCTATTATCTAATTTGTTTCATTCTCTTGGTATCCTTTATTGAAAGCATACCTAGGTAGGCTCAGAAGTTGCTGATTGGTGGCCTCATGTTATTGGCTCACCAATGTCTACTGTGTTTCTTCAGCAAAGGATACCAAAAAAATAAAGTGAATTAGAATAGAAGTAAACTGAAAAGTTGTTTAAAATTGTATTCTTTATCAGAATCATAAAAGAAAAAAATCATGTCCCTTTAAATGCATTTTTTTAAACAAAATTGTATCATAACTTCAGTTAGCGCTTCTATATGAAGCAATTGCACACGTGAGGCATGTTTATATTTGTGTATGCTATGTAGGGATGACTAGGTGATTCAGTTAATAATATAACTTAATGATGACAGTGACTCTGATGACTCTTGGGCATTGTGTGTGGGTGAGTTTCTTACGAGTAAGTATGATGTAATTCAATTTTTTATGTAGTTTAGTACATATTATACCTGCAAAACAAACAAATGTGCAAATGCATGTGCAGCAAGGAAAACACACACACATGCAAACACACACACACACACATGTAAACACACACACATGCAAACACACACACATGCAAACACACATACAAACACACACACACATGCAAACACACACACACATGCAAACACACACGCAAACACATGCAAACACACACTCACACATGCAAACACACACACTCACACATGCAAACACACATACAAACATACACACATGCAAAAACAGACACACACACACACACACACATGCACACACACACACACATGCAAACACATGCAAACACACACACATGCAAACACACACACACACATGCAAACACACACACACACACATGCAAACACACACATACACATGCAGACACAAACACACACACACATGCAAACACACACACACATGCAAACACACACACACACACACACACATGCAAACACACACACCCACACACACATATGCAAACACACACACACATAGGCAAACACACACACACACATGCAAACACACACGGAAACACACACATGCAAACACACACACACACATGCAAACACATGCAAATACACACATGCAAACACACACATACACATGCAGACACAAACACACACACACACACACACACACATGCAAACACACAGACATGCAAACACACACACACACACACATGCAAACACACACACCCACACACACATATGCAAACACACACACACATAGGCAAACACACACACACACATGCAAACACACACGGAAACACACACATGCAAACACACACTAACACATTATCATTTCAGTTTATACAATTATTTACAATCTTCAGTTTAGTATATAGTTTTTAATCCAGTATTGATCACTATTAAGGAACATCTTAAAACTGACTCCGAATTGCATTAAACTTGAAACTGAGACCTCTACACAATAAAGTATGTATAATGTATGTCACTATCAGCCAAAATATTATTTAACTAACTTATTAAAGTTGCATATTGTTAAATTAAATGCAGACATTCTTGCATTTTTCTTAATACAGCTAATTTTTAATTGTCACTTACAATACTTGCCATTTCTCAAACATTATAGAAAGTAATGATAAAGTGCTGTAGCATTTTATATTTGGAATATTATAGAACTGAGGGATTAACCCTGTTAAAATCAGCTTCTGAGTGTACTCCTGTCCTTAGCTTAACACAGCCGGTAATTGGCAGATACACAGAAATGCTGCTTCTGATTGGCACACTGTGCATGGTAAATGGTGCATTGTCATTTAGGAGTTCTGTTCAAGCAATAGTGCAATAATAAAATACTCTAGAACATTAGAACTATGCCTCTAACAGTATTGAATATATCCCCCTATGTCAAAATAAGTCTAAATGCAGTCAACTATATGTTACTGCACAAACAACTATATTATTCATATAATTAAAGGGACGTGAAACTCATTTTTTTTCCTCCAGATTACCTGGGTAGGCTCAGAAGTTGCTGATTGGTGGCCTCATGTTATTGGCTCACCAATGTGTACTGTTGTTTCTTCAGCAAAGGATACCAAGAAAACAAAGTGAATTAGAATAGAAGTAAACTGAATAGTTATTTAAAATTGTATTCTTTATCAGAATCATAAAAGAAAAAAATCATGTTCCTTTAAATGCATTTTTTTTAAACAAAATTGTATCATAACTTCTGTTAGCGCTTCTATATGAAGCAATTGCACACGTGAGGCATGTTTATATTTGTGTATGCTATGTAGGGATGAATAGGTGATTCAGTTAATAATATAACTTAATGATGACAGTGACTCTGATGACTCTTGGGCATTGTGTGTGGGTGAGCTTCTTACGAATAAGTATGATATAATTCAATTTTTTATGTAGTTTAGTACATATTATACCTGCAAAACAAACAAATGTGCAAATGCATGTGCAGCAAGGAAAACACACACACATGCAAACACATGCAAACACACACACACATGTAAACACACACACACATGCAAACACACACACATGCAAACACACACGCAAACACACACACACACATGCAAACTCACACACACGCAAACACACACACATGCAAACACACATGCAAACACACATACAAACACACACACACACATGCAAACACACATGCAAACACACATACAAACACACAAACATGCAAACACACACACATGCAAACACACATGCAAACACACACATGCAAACACACATGCACACACACACATGCAAACACACACACATGCAAACACATACACATGCAAACACACACATGCAAACACACACAAACACATACACATGCAAACACATACACATGCAAACACACACATGCAAACACACGCAAACACATACACATGCAAACACACACACATGCAAACACACACATGCAAACACAAACACACACATGCAGACACACACACACATGCAAACACACACACATATGCACATGCAAACACACACACATATGCAAACATACACACACAGATGCAAACACACACAAATGCAAACACACACACACACGCAGACACACACACACCCAAACACGCACCAACACACATGCAAACACACACACATACTAACACACACACACACATGAAAACACACACGGAAACACACACATGCAAACACACACTAATACATTATTTATCATTTCAGTTTATACAATTATTTACAATCTTCAGTTTAGTATATAGTTTTTAATCCAGTAGTGTTCACTATTAAGGAACATCTTAAAACTGACTCCGAATTGCATTAAACTTGAAACTGAGACCTCTACACAATAAAGTATGTATAATGGGCCCGATACTATATGCAGCGTCGCCCGCAAAAGCCGGCGACGCCAGATTTTGCGCAATTTTGGTATTACATATACGGCATAGCATACAAGTTACACGCGTATATTTCACCCTTTGGCCGTATTTTTTTTACCCATAGACTAACATAGAACTAGCATAGAACTAACATAGAATTTGGTATCCAATATACAGCGTAAGGACTTACGCGCGCAGATTTCAGAAAATCTACTCCATTCTCATCTCGCCACAAATTGCAGGCACAGAAACCCTTGCACTGACTAAAAAAACAACATAACTCCCTGGAAGCCTTAACAAACACATAAATTTAAGCAGCATCTCAAGGTTAAAGGGACAGTTTACTATAATATTGCTTTTTTAAGGTTTATTTGTGTATTTGAAATAGTTTGAAGCCACAACATAATCAAATGGATTGAGCTTGTAAAACCCACTGGAGTGTAATTTATTCTAATGCTAACACAGCTTGGCACTGATGCCAAAATATATAAAGGGAC
Organism: Bombina bombina; assembly: GCF_027579735.1. Taxonomy (NCBI): domain Eukaryota; kingdom Metazoa; phylum Chordata; class Amphibia; order Anura; family Bombinatoridae; genus Bombina; species Bombina bombina. The sequence goes on along the minus strand of NC_069501.1, from coordinate 952,701,619 downwards.
AGTCAAGTCCAAAGAAAACCTTCTTCTTTTAAATAGGGCATGTTATTTCAAACTACTTTCAGATTTAATTAGAACACTTGCTTTGTTCTCTTGGTATTCTTAGTTGAAAGCAAAACCTAGGATGGCTCATATGATCATTTCTAACACCTTCTTGAAGGGTGCCTCTTTGCAATTGTGTCAAACCAATCACAGACACCACAACCTCTCACCTGCTGACTTAAAACACCTGATAATGCCCACCCTATCAGTAACATCACTACTATATATACCAATGTGTCAATTTAGATTGGATGTGAGATACATTGATTTACATCTTAGAAATGAATATTACTATATGTACCCTTCAGAAACAACTATTGTGGATGTGAGTTATAGTACAAAAATATGTCATAAACAGGATAATATTACCTTTTTTGGGCTATTTCCACACAGGCCTTATTATATGTTTTAACAATATTAGTGTACTAAAACACACCTCACATGGATGTGGATGACAATATATGGTAAATAACAGAGGACAAGATTTATGGTGAACTATAGGAATATTTATTTCTTTTTTGGCTTCTTGTATGAGGGAGTTGAGGTGGCTGTAGTGGATTGCCTTGTTCTCCTGGTTTGAGAAGATTCTTCTGTTTCTGCTGGTGTGCTGGCCACAGATGATAGGCTAAAGGCAGTGTCCTGCTGGTGTGTAAAGTGCTCAACCAACACACCCAAGAGCTGATTTTGTTCTCTCCATCTATTGTCCATTTGCATCTGCATATCAGACAGAATTCTCATCATCTGGGATTGGTTATGAACACTTGCACTTAATGATGCTGCTATGTCCCTCTGTAGCTCTATGCTACGTTGTTGTCTCCTCTGTTGGCTTCTGAAGAACCTCTCTTGGCCTCTTTGTATATTCTCTGTGCTTGTTATGGGCCTCCTCTGGAGTGCAATGTATTCCTCACCCAGGGGTGAATACAATGCATCCACAGGCTCTTGAGCAGCAGGGCTTCTAGGTGCTTGAGGTGCAGGTTCAGCTGCATCTGGTGGTGCTTGAGGTGCAGGTTCAGCTGCATCTGGTGGTGCTTGAGGTGCAGGTTCAGCTACATCTGGTGGTGCTTGAGGTGCAGGTTCAGCTACATCTGCTGCTGCTTGAGTACTTTCAGCTATATGTTCTTCTGCAGATGGTGGAGCTCTTCCAAGTGAAGAGGATGGTGGTGCTCTTCCAAGTGAAGAGGATGGTGGTGCTCTCAGGGTGGTTTGATAGTCCCACTGATGACCAGTGTGTGACCACTCAGCCTGTCCAGTTGGTACTTCTTGTGACATAGCCTGTGTGTAAAAGCCATGACTGCCCTGAGATTGTGTTGGGGGGGGGGTAAATACATGGACCCTTTGTGGCTGTCTTGGCCCCCCCCTCAAATCCAAAAGAAGAATATTCCTCTGTCCAGGAATCTTGCCAGGGGTCATATGTCAATGGTGGTGGCATCACTTCTGGGTCCTCAACTTAAGCCATCCAACCCTGCTCATGCCTGGAAGCATAATGTTCACGTGGTTGCCTGAAGACTGGTGGTGGTGGCTGCATGCCTGTGACTGGTGGTGGTGGTGGAGGTGGCGGCATGCCTGTGACTGGTGGTGGTGGTGGAGGTGGCGACATGCCTGTTTGCATCCTCGTGACAGGAGGTTCTGTGGAGGAGTCAAATGATGAGAGGGATTAGTACAGTTATATATATGTCCATGTGGGCATACAATGTACATTGATACATGCTAGGGCCTACTATACTGATTCTCATGTCAAACTCTATAACATGCATGTGCACATTGTGATTTGTGATATGAGGGATTTTAATATGCGCAGTATACAGGTATGTGTTTCATACAATAATTATGTGTACATATCAATGATGGAGAAAATGTGTTCTTTAAGTGACACTATGGTCACACAATTTACTTTAGCCTGATGTAGGCACTGAACCTGCTTTCTTGAGCTAAAAGTATTGTGATGGCTATAGTGTCCATTTACTGAAAACTCTACATGTGGCTTGTGGCCTGTGTTACTCTGAGATATGTTAGTATTGCACTATTCCACCTCATATCATGAATTGCATTGTGTTAAGTAGCATTAATGTCAAATATAATTGTAGATGTTTTTGTTAGTAGGCCAAATACCATGCTCCTCATTGTGTACATGAATGTGTGACATTAAAGGATGTTATATCTCAAATACATATCATACTGGTGTGTGGGATGTTACTCACCAGCATGATGTGCTGTGGTTGCAGCCCCTGAGTCACGAACCCCTGGAAGTCCACGGACTGCTGTGATACTCAGGGACCTGCGTATCATCTCCTGCCAGGTGTTGTATTCTGTGTCCAGGGGTGGACCACCACCTGTTCCCCTCTGGTGCATGGCTTCCTGCCCCATCTTTTCTTTCACCCGCCTCTTACAGTCATTCCACCTTTTTTTAAGGCCCTCAACAGTCCTCCTCTGCGGGGCCACACTGTTGACGGCATCCTCTACCACCAACCATGCCATTTTACGCCTTTTGGCAATGTCTTTGCCCTTCTCCTGGCCAAAGAGGGCACTGTGATTGTCCATGATGGCCTGGACTAGGGCAACATTCCTATTGAATGAGAAGTTTGGACATCTCATCCTCTCATCCTCTGTGGACACCTGGCTTGCTCCCTGCAATGTCCCTGGTGTGGGTTCCTCCCTATCCTCTCCCTCCTCCCCCCTTCTGTCCCCATGTGCACCCTCTGTCCCTCTTCTGGATGTGCCTGGTCTCTGGGGCTCTCGGGCATCTCCCCTCCCATCATCCCTTCTAGCTCTCCCTCTCCCCACTCCACTTACTCCCTGACGGGAACCCCACTGCTCCTCCTGTCCTCTACAATACTCCTCTCCCTGCCACTCCTCTCCCATCCTCCCCTCTGCCCTACCTCTCCCTGCCATCATCACACTACACACACTCACACACTCACACTCACTCCCAGTTCAATCACACAATCACAAACAAACACTCAGCCTATCACACTGTAAAATTGAAATAAAATGTGTGAGGTGTTAGAAAAAAAAAGTGTTGTGTATTTTGTATATGTATGTATGCAATATGTGTGCAATATGTAAAAATATGTGTAAGTGTACAAGCTTAACCATCCAACAATGCGACCTAACTAACTCTTCTGTTTGCGCCTCTCTATCTACTCTCATTAATCCTCCACTCCAGTGTAGTGTGCTGTAGCTCAACGAACCATCCAAACACACTGAAGAAAAAGGCGGCTGCGCATGGGTTTATATATGACTTTTGAATAGTGTAATTACGTGGCGCATTTTTAGATGAAGTCGCGGTTGATTTTTACGAGTGTTAGCCTAATTTGCATAAAACTACTCTTTATTGAGACTTTACGTGGACAAAATACAGACGTAAGTCACTTGCGATGAGTAAAATGTGTATTTGCGCACTTTTCGGAAGATCGCCAGTTTGTCCTACTTACGCCAGTTTAGCATCTAACGGCGCAGTATATGTAATACCCCGAAGTGCGAGGTGAAACTACGGGTGGCGCGGGTTCCCTCGCTTGCCCCGAAAACTACGCCGTATATCGGATCACGCCCAATGTATGTCACTATCAGCCAAAATATTATTCAACTAACTTATTAAAGTTGCATATTGTTAAATTAAATGCAGGCATTCTTGCATTTTTCTTAATACAGCTAATTTTAATTGTTACTTACATTACTTGCCATTTCTCAAACATTATAGAAATTAATGATAAAGTGCTGTAGCATTTTATATTTGGAATATTACAGAACTGAGGGATTAACCCTGTTAAAATCAGTTTCTGAGTGTACTCCTGTCCCTTAGCTTAACACAGCTGATTGGCAGATACACAGAAATGTTACTTCTGATTGGCACACTGTGCATGGTAAATGGTGCATTGTCATTTAGGAGTTCTGTTCAAGCAATAGTGCAATAATAAAATACTCTAGAACATTATATAATTTTATTACCTTTACATACTTTTTTTGTGCATTCTTCACCCAAAGACCCAGCCTACACTAGTTTTTGATTGTTGTTCTGCATGTGACACATTGGGGTAGATTTATTAAATGTCGGGCGGACATGATCCGCTGTAGCGGATCATGCCCGTCTAACATCGATAAATGCCGACAGCATATGCTGTCGGCATTCAACATTGCATAAGCATTTCTAGTGAAATGTTTGTGCAATGCCACCCCCTGCACATTAGCGGCTAATCGGCCGCTAGCAGGGGATGTTAATCATCCCGATCGTATCTGATTGGGATGATTGCTGTCCGCCATCTCTGAGATGGCGGATGAGTTAAGGACCGCTGCTTCTTAAGTTAAAGGGACACTGAACCCAATTTTTTCTTCTTTCGTGATTCAGATAGAGCATGCAATTTTTTTTTTTTTTAACATAATTTTTATTGATTTTTACAATTTATACAGCGGAGGTGCAAGAGAAGTCTCAAACACGTAAATCATTATACATTATACATTGTTTTTCTATTCCTTCTTCCCCGTCTGCTATGTTATTTCAATAGTTACACAGTTAGAATTGGGCACTTGTCATTGCATTAATGGAGAAAGGAAAAAAAGAAAAGAAAAAGAAAAAAAAAGAAGAAAAAGGAAGAAAGATCAAATACAAAATAAAAATGCTTTCCTGTCTTGTGAAAGAACCAGGGAAAAAGAGGGAGGGAAAAAAAAAAAAAAAAAAAAGGGGGGGGGGAGACCTAAATGATTGATTCCTCTCTCTGCCTTCCTCACCAGCTGCCCAACATCACTAAATCGGTATTTCTAATAGGGAATATTAAATGCTCCACTTCGGAGGGTGAAAAAATCTTAATGAACTTTGCCCATTTGTCAAAAAGACTTCTTATTTCCCTTTCTGGATGTAGTGCTGTAGCTTTCTGTTCGATTAAATATTGCTTCCTAAGATAATTTTTAACTTCGGAAATTGAGGGTATTATCGTTTTTTTCCAGTTTTTAAATAATAGATTTCTGGCCGCTAGGATGGTTGAGTTCACTAATTTGAAGTCTGAGAGATAATTTATCTTATCGACCAGGAAGATGATATGGAACATTGTTATTTTAAAGGGGGTAACTTTCACTATTTTATTTAGCCAATATTCTATTTTGTGCCAAAATTGTGTAATTCTTGGGCAGTCCCAAACCATATGACCCAAATCCGCAGCTTGAAGGCTGCACTTAGGGCACTTGTTGAAGTTCAAGTTATACCATCTGTAACCTCTCTCTGGGGTATAATATATTTGATAGATAAGTTTTAAATGTGACTCTCTCCAGGTCTCAGCGAGGGTTGTTTCCATTGCTATTTGAATTGACCTGGCTATTTGTGAACCATTGTTTATATTAACCTGATTTCCCCATTTCTGCGCTAATCTCGTAAAGTTTTCATCTCCTTTATGAGAGACGAGAAGATTATACCATGGGGTTATTGAGAACAATCCAGCCTTATTTAAAGATACCCAATTATCCAACATGTCCCACTTCCATTTCCATCTATGTTTGTTAATTAGTTGCCAGACATAATGCCTGGTTTGTAGATACATAAAGAATTCCTGATTTTTAAAGTCAAATTCTAATTTTAGTTCTTCAAAGGATTTAATGTTTCCTGAGTCATGTTTAAGAAACTGCGAAATTTTTGTAAGTCCTTGATTATGCCATCGTTGTAGTATCTGGTCTTGTGTTCCCTCCTGGAATTCTGGGTTGCCTAGAAAGGTTTGATATGTTGGTGCTTGAGTATTTACCTGTATATGAGCACCAATTTTTCCCCAGGCTACTAAGATCGTGTATATAGTCTTTAAACCTTTTATCCGCTTGGGTACTTGATGAAGAGGAATATGTAAAAGTGAGACTGGTGATAGCGGGTTAATCAGGCTCTGGTCTAGTTCATAGTCAGAAAAATGGTTTGATCCAGCTATCCAATCTGTCGCTATTTGACCCAGAAAAGCTAAATTGTATAAATAAAGATCAGGCAGGGCCATTCCTACTTTTGATTTCGGGAGCGATAGTCTCTTCAGGGAGATTCTAGGTTTCTTAGCTTGCCATATGAAGTGGCGAAGAGCTGTATTCAACCTTTTGACATCATATGTTTTTAAGATAAAGGGTAGATTTTGAAATAGATATCCTATTTTGGGCAGTAAAACCATTTTGAACAGGGCTGTTCGACCTGCTATTGAAAGAGGGAGGTTTTGCCAACTCCTCATTTGTTGTATTATTTGCTGTATGATGGGAGTAAAGTTTAGTGTATACCAATCCAAAGGATTTGCTGAAATGTTAACTCCGAGGTATCTAAATGATTTAGAAACTATTTTAAATGGGTTATCGGTAAGAGAGTTATTTTTTATCCTTAGCCACATCATTTCTGATTTGGTGCTGTTCATTTTATAACCAGAGAATAAGCCAAAGGTCTCAATTATATTTAACAGCTTGGGAATATTTTTGATGGTATTCGCTATATACACCATCAAATCGTCCGCGTATAAAGCTACTAAAGCCTTTTTCTTGCCAATTAAAATCCCCTCAATTTTTTGCCTTATTTTTATAGCAAGGGGCTCTATTGCTAAGTCAAACAATAAAGGGGATAAGGGGCAACCTTGTCTTGTACCTTTTCCTAACTTAATCTTACCCGAGACTTGACCTTGTATGATCAGATTCGTAGATGCTTGTGTGCAGATATTTTTGACTAAGTTGAAAAAGTTATTTGACAAGCCAAATTTAGTTAGTGTATCGAATAAATGGAGATGATCAACACTATCAAAGGCTTTTTCGGCATCTATTGCGATTACTGCTGCGTCTGGATATGTGGTATGAAAAATATCCTCAGAGGATTTAAAATGCTCGACAATCATGAGAAGTTGTCTAATCTTAGCCGCTGAACTGCGATTATTCAAGAACCCGGCTTGGTCATTATGAATGATCTTGGGTAGACCTTTTTGCAACCTCCTGGCTAAAATGGATGTAAATATTTTATAATCGGAATTAAGTAATGCAATTGGTCTGTAGGATTCTCTTTTTTGCGGATTCTTCCCAGGTTTTAAGATGAAGATAGTATGTGATTCTAAAAAATTAGGCTGAATTTGGGCATTCTCTTGAAAGAAGAAATTAAACAGGGTTGTGAGATGAGGAGCTATCTCCTCACTTAAGCTTTTGTAGAACTCGTTAGGAATTGCATCTGGTCCTGGTGATTTTTCCAGTTTTAACTCAGATATTGACTGCAATACTTCTGATTCAGAGATTGGTGCATTTAAATTACTTATTAAGTCCGCCTTACCTTTTTTAATGAGTAAATCAACCCAGAAGCCTTCTTGCGCAACTTTATCTGATACCGATGGGGCATAAATATCTTTATAATATTCAAACAATGAATCTAAGATTTCCTCTGTTGAGTTTATCTGATTATTTCCCACCTGTAGGCTTTCAATCAAGTTTGATTGTCTGGAATTTTTTACTAGACTTGAGAGCATTTTACCAGCTTTATTCCCGTATTTATACAGCTTGGATTGATATTTTAATTCAGATTGTACTGTTTGCGTAGTAAGATAGGTGTCGCGTTCCTTTTTTACTCTGATATATTTGTTCCAGTTACCTTTGCTGGAGACGCTCAAATATCTATTGTATGCGTTAGTGACTGAAGCTAAGAGTTGACTTTCTTTTTGTTAAGATTCTCGAATTGATTTAGCTGTGTACGCTATAATTTCTCCCCTTAAGACTGTTTCACTGTCTCCCATAGGATCGCAGGGTTAGATACTGAACCTTCGTTTAATCTGAAGAATTCCTCTAATCTGGATTTTAACCAGTCTCTAAATTTTATATTGTTGCTTAAATGTTTGGGGTAGAAAAAGCGTGAGCCTACTGAATGTTTCCTTTGGGTTGGAATATCCAACGCTATTGGAGCGTGGTCCGAAATGCAAATTTCTGCAATGGTGGCTTTTGAACCTGCTTGGACACACTGATAATTTATTAATATGAGGTCTATTCTAGAAAGGCTCTTAGTGGCTCTCGAATGGCAGGTAAATGCCTTAGTGTGAGGATTCTGTGTCCTCCAGATATCTCTTACTGCTAGCGTGAGGTATAAATTTTTGAATAATTTCGTTTCAAGGTTGTCTTTTTTGTTTTTCTAAGTTTTCCTTTATATCTGTATCTATCCGAAGAGAAACATGGGGCCATATTGAAGTCCCCTGCTATAATTAATTGACCCTCGCTGACCTGTAGAAATTGTGCTTGGAGCTTGTCCCAAAAGTGATAATCAATAATGTTCGGAGCATAGAGATTACAGATGGTATATATCGAGCCCTGGGATTTTATTTTTAAAATCACATATCTACTATTCGGGTCGATTATAGTGAGCAATTTTTCGTATACTAACCTCTTCCCCAGAAGAATCGCAACTCCTTTTTTTCTATCAGGTGATGGCGCAGCTATAACCTCAGCAATCCAGGAGTTCTTTAATTTTGTGGATTCCTCTGTGTTTAAGTGTGTCTCCTGTAGGAGTGCTATAGTAGTATTTAATTTCTGTAAGTGAGATAAAATGGTTTTTCGTTTGATCAGGGCAGTTATGCCCCCTATATTCCATGAAGTGATTCTTATCATGTACTTCCTATACAAATATGGGGAAGTGACCTTAACATTTAGGAAAGGGAGAAGTTGTTCTAGGTATGGATGAGGTTTGAGGAGGAGGGAGAGAGGAGAGGAAAGAAAAGAGAAAAAAAAAAAGGGGGGGGGGGAAGAAAGGGGGGAGACAGGAAAGAAGACTTTGTTTGTAAGTCTTTATATAAGGGATAACACAACATTTTTAGTTCTAAGATAAATGGATCAATCTTCCTATCACTACTGTTTAAAGCCAAAATCTTCTAATTTTTTTACTGCTTCCTCAACAGAGTCAAGTAAATTTGTTCGTTGTGAGTTAACTTAAGTCTCGCAGGGTAAACAACGGTTGCTTGCCAACCTTCTTTAATAAGTTTCCCGCACAGCGGGGTAAGTTCTCTCCTCTTCCTGGAGGTCTCTATTGAGAAGTCCTGGAAGAGGAGGATCCTGTTGCCTTCATACATAATTGGTTGGTTTTTTCGAAAGTGCTGTAAAAACAGCACTTTATCTTGGAAATTTAAAAACCTTGATATAATTGGTCTAGGCCTATTTGTATTGGGTACATTGTCTGGGGTTCTCCCGAGACGATGTACTCTCTCTATTGTGAAGAGTGGTTGATTTGGGGGAATTTTTAGCAATGAAGGTAATATTTCGGTCATAAATTTCATAAGGTCTTCTTGTTTACCGGGGTCGGGGACTCCAATAATCCTCAGATTATTTCTCCTAGACCTATTCTCTAGGTAATCTATTTTTGCTTGGAGTTTTTTAATCTCATCTTGGTTGCTTTCTATCAAGGGTATGTAATTGTTTGTCGTGTCTTCAATATCAGAGACACGTTGCTCAACTTCTTGTAACCTGGTGGAAAATTGTCTGATTTCTACTGTAAGAGATGCTAGATCTTGTTTAATCTCACTCCTTAAAAACTCAAATTTTGGTGAGATAGCTTCTAGTATATTAGCTACCAGTTCTTGGTTATCTTGCGACACTGTATTTTTCTGAGTTTTTTGCGGTGTACCTTCGTTGGTGTTTTCGGCCAGAGTTTCTGTAGGATTCTTGTTTCTACGTTCTCTATTCTTGGTCGCCATGCCCGGATTGTGTTTGGGGGTGACAAATTTATCCATTAAGTGAGGGAAAAAGGTGAAGAGGGGAAGAGAACAGTGTCTGGGTGTGAAAATTATACGCCCATGAATTGGGGTGACTGGGGTGAGGGGATTAGGTGTGCAGGGGGAGTGAAGTGAGGATATTAAACGCAAAAGCTCCTAGTGCGAGTGAAAGTGCTCATGCAAAATAGAAAGTGAGAGAAAAAAAAAAAAGGTGATTGACTTAGAAAAAAGACCAGGAGATGGCGATTAGAATATGTAGTGCAGAAAACCAACGTTTAGACGATATACGCCCCTCTTGGACCTCAAAGTGTCTTAGATATTTGGTAGATAAACCCAATAGCTATAGATCTACCCTGTTGCCTCTATTTAGAATTGAGATGATCCCTTAGAAAAGATTCTTTACTCACAGTTGTGAAATGAGATAATGTATTAATGTACAAGTCACTATATGTACTTATTTGAATAGATTCCCCTTTGAATAGGCCTATAATTTCTTAATATTAATCCCTTGTATCTGTTAGTTCTTTACTTGCTTTAGGGTGTTTGAGAAAGAAATCTCTATTAAGCCAAGTTTTTAATATCCCCCTTTTTTTTCCCCTTTTCCTTTCCCCCCCTCCTTCTGCTCCCCTCTCTCCTCCTCCCTGTTCTCCCTCTCTACCTCCCCTCCTCCTTTCGCCTTTCTCCTATTTCTCCCTTCTTTAAATGGGATTTCAGCTCCCACCACAGTTTTTAAACCATAATTCCTATTGGATTGCCCTCTAATCTGAACATAGTGTTTTTATGATGCTTATTTTGGGACCTCTGCTAGCCCTTTAAGAGATTAGCTAACTGTTCTCATAGAAGGTGGATTTCACAGTAGGTGAGGGAAAACAGCACAGATATATAACACTTATAAGAGAGCACAGATAAAATGTAAGCCAAAAATGTTTAAACAAACAAAGGGAGTATGGTGTATGTCCTTATAGATGGAAAAGGATAAGTCCCGTTTGCCTGAGAGGGTGAATCAAGTTAGGCCTTATAAACTTGTATGTTTTATTAAACACTCAGGTTGTTTCAGACCAGCTGTTTGCAAGACTATTTCCTCTTAGGCTTGCCTTCCCTTCTTTCTCTTGTTCCCTTTTCCTTCTCTCTTGTCCCACTGAAGTCTTCTCTCTCTTTCCCCTTCCCCCTTCAGTTCTTCCCTTGTCACCCTGTTCTCCACAGATTTGTTTTAGTGGCAGACCCCCTTACGGGTTGGGAGGTAATGAGAAAATTTGACAAATGGGTCACAGAAAAGTTTTTATCTGACCCCAGGTTTGTTAATTTCTTTAGCTTATATGCCTCTTGAAATTTATGGTTGTCCCCCTTCAAACTGATTGGAGCCGATGGCTCACACTCACCCCCTCGACATGATGACTTCCAAGCGCGAATCGTTCCAGTCAGGGATCAGTGAAGAAGCCAGCGGGAAGTTTCAGAACAGGACCTCATCCAGGGTTTCTTGCAATCTCACGCTTTGTGTTCGGAGCCTCTGATCTGTCCTCTCTGCCGTAGGGAGAAGATTTCCATCTGCCCTCCTCTCCTGGCGTCACTGACTTCCACAGCAGTACCGCCTCACAGCACCGGTGAGAGAGCAAAACAATTGGAGAAGAAAGGCAGGTCAAGAGAACAATCCCCAGCAGGTGTCTGTATCAGATGACTCCCCGCTCGCAACATCGGTGGGCGGGGAGGGCAAAAACCAAGATCCAAGAACCAACCAGGCGGAGGTTGCCAGCAATAGGAGCAGTCCCAAGGCACAAGCAAACGGCGGTTATCTGCGGGGTCCGCTGGGGTGCAAGCACACGAACTCCACCTCGTAACAGCGCTGGGGAGGCAGTTCAGTCTAGCGGGGGAAGCAGTCCAGGTCAACAGCTCCCCGCAAGTTGCCAGAGTAACCAGCTCCCCGCTCACAACACCGGTGGGCGGGGAGCACAGATCCAAGATGCGAGATGCAAGCAAGCAGCGCCTGGCCAAACTGTCCGCAGGCGTGCAGCGATATTCGAATCTATGTGAGAGGGGTGAGTGACACAACTAGCAGTAGTCTGTATATAGCGAGTGGAGAAAGGGTGTTCAAGGCACAAAAGTTCACAGAGTCAGGTCTAGTGGGGGATCTTTCTAAAGATTTTTCAAACCTTAAAGGGAGCCTGGGGGATCCATCTTTTGTCCCGGGCTCCGGGTATAGAGTTCTGCTTAGCGCTGTACTTATTTGCGCTATGGGAAGAGTCACCGGTTTTTGGAACGGAAAGGGTGTCTGCAGCTAATTTCTCCCTGCTAAGGAGTAGGGATTCCTGGCGCAAATACCCGCCACTTAGGACAGCTGCAGGAGTGCAAAGTCTGCTGCTTGTGCACTGGCTTGTGCACAGGCTCCTCCTCTTCCTAGGGCATGACTAGAGCATGCAATTTTAAGCAACTTTCTAATTTACTCCTATTATCAATTTTTCTTCGTTCACTTGCTATCTTTATTTGAAAAAGAAGGCATCTAAGCTTCTTTTTTGGTTTAGTCTCTGGACAGCACCTTTTTATTGGTGGATGAATTTATCCACCAATCAGCAAGAATAATCCAGGTTATTCACCAAAAATGGGGCTGCATCTAAACTTACATTCTTGCATTTCAAATAAAGTTACCAAGAGAATGAAGAAAATTTGATAATGAGTAAATTAGAAAGTTGCTTAAATTGGCATACTCTATCTGAATCACGAAATAATTTTTTTTAGTTCAGTGTCCCTTTAAGTTTTACCCCATTGAGTTCCATCTATGAAATCATGTTCGCCAGACCTCGCTGCAAGCAGTCAGCATACGCTATCTGCATTTAACATTGCCCAAGCATTGCTTGTGCAATGCTGCCCCCTTTTTGCTGGCGGCCACTCAGATCGGGATGATTTTAATCTGCCACATTTTAGGTGGCAGACAGGAAGACTGCTGTTACTTAACTATTGTTTCAGGCGAGCCTGAAACACTGGGCCCCAAAGCTGCTTTCGAAGCTTGATAAATCACGCCCATTGTCTTTTAGATGAAGTGTAAGTCTTTTTAATTGCTTTCAAAAGGTTAAAGCTAAATCGTCTGGTGCAAGATAAAGACTCAAAAATGTCATAACTAAAAATATCCATCCCAACAATGTGACATATATCTTAAGTCTATGGGGCCGATTTATCAAAGTCTGGCGGACAACGCTAAATGCCGACAGCATAAGATGTCAGTATTTAACATTGCACAAGCATTTCTATTGAACTGCTTGTGTAATGCCGCCCCCTGCAGATTCGCTGCCAACCGGCCGATAAGCAGGGGGTGTCAATCAACCCGGTCGTATAGGATCGGGTGGATCGATGTCCGCAGCCTCAGAGGCAGCGGACCAGTTAAGGAGCAGCGGTCTTAAGACCGCTGCTGCATAACGGCTGTTTCCGGCAACCCTTATGGTTCGCGCGGAAACAAGGACATCAGGGGCCATTCGGCCCTTGATAAATCGGCCCCTATATATGAAATTTGTGCTAATATAAAAGGTTTTATATAAATCCTAGGAATGACAATAAAAACAATATAATGTATCAAAAAATGCATATGTAGAGTTTGCATTTTCAAGGCATACATTTTCCACTTTATATTCAGGCGCAATATGAAATGGTATGGTTATCTTGTATCTGATTTGAAAATTGTTATTGCATTTTTGTATTCAAATTGCAACTGGCTTCCACATATTCATGCCACAGTTTACTAAACTCTCAATGTCGCTATTTTTTTTTTAAATGACCTAGTATGCACTAAAAAAAGTTTCACCCAGTTTAAATCACAGAGTTTAAAATGTTACAATGTACTTATTTAACTAATACAATTACTCAAAAAAACTGCATAATACTTTTTTTTTTCAAATTAGTGTTCAAGAAAATCATAATGAATTCTTTTATATTCCCATTATAAATTAATGAATGTAAAATAGGGTAAAGGGACGGATACAGAGCAAAGCCCTTACAGGTACACAAACATTGTGGGTGGTGCTCATATTTATCTTGACCTTACCTAGGGCTCATTTTTAGTAGTTAAAAAAGGAGCTGTAAGCTACTGAAGTTGCCGACAGCTAAAAGTAGTTCACGGCTTCATTTTAGTACCATGTTTCCATTTAAAAATTGTGTGCAGTGCGTGCAATCTTTTTATGTATGTGTAAGTTAACACTGTGTTAACGCTTCCACTCAACGTCGGATTTATAGAAAATCGCACCATAACAAGTTTGTTGCTATGGTAACCCGACCTTAGATTATAAAAGTTATATTTAGCACCTGCACTCCTTAACTGTGGTCGTCTAGAGCGGGAAACACACAGTAGTTAGTTGTGTTATTTGGAGTTTGCTGTTTTTGAGCCAGGTAATGAGTGTAAAGAATTTATTTTAAACTAAGATCAGACATTCTTTTTTGGTTTTAATTTATTGTTATTTTTATATGTAATATTTAATGCTGCTCCCGGCATAGGTCTAGTTGGAATTATGTGCTTGATTATATTTTTAAATGAATTACATATTGATATATAATTATGTAATGCTTGAGGGATATTTCCCTATCAGGCCAATCCTGACCAGTAGTCTTCTTATCCCAGCGTCAAGTGGCAAGATAAGGACATATCCCAGAACAAAAAAATATAAGAAGTAAATGAGGAGACAATATGCAATACTCACATTAGAGACGAGAGGAACAGGGAAATGGTCCCAGGCAGTGCAGGGTTAAACACCAGAGGGACAAGCCACTTCTTCACGGTACCAAAGGGGTTAAGCAGAGAATGGTCAGAGGGAGGCAGAGATCAATACCAGACAGACAGTCCAATCCTTCAAGGTACCAAAAGGGTTAAAGCAGAGAGGGGTCAGAAACAAGCAGAGTCCAACAACAATTAGGCAATCCAAGGTATCAGCAATTCAGGGGTTAAGCAGGAGAGTAGTCAGTACAAGCAGAGTCCAGCAACAATTAGGCAATCAATAATAATACAGCAGTTCAGGAGAATAGCACCCAGGAAGCACATAACAACCTATACTAGGGCAAAGAATAGTAAGAGACATGGTATATTCGCGCCAAGGAGGCTCTCAGGTGCAATCTGACTGGAATCAGGAAGAGGAGGCATGCAGCGATGAACTCATTACCATACGCCTACAGTCATAGCCGCGTCCATGGCAACGGCCATGCAACGGAGCGACAACGGAGGAGCCGTGACAAATTAAGGACATAACACCAACCTGCCTAGGGCAGTACTAAATTTTACATATAAAAATAAATTTAAAAAGAGAACTTCTTGCATTGTTTGTTTGAATCCCGTAATGTTTGAGACCTTATCGACAGCTTCCAACATGTTTGGGGGTTCAATGGAAACCTGGTGTAAATTTGTGCTTTTCGGCTTCTATTATTTTCTAAGAGACATACAGATTTTTTTGGAAAACAAAACACGCTATTGGAAACTAGTGATAAGCGTAATACCTTCCGAAATCAATTTTTTGTTTGTTTTGCGACCTCACACAAAATCATATATGGCTCAATTGAAAGGAGCCCTTAGTCTTAGAAAGAAAGAGCAATAGATAAAGGAATAAATGCATTTATTTACAATTAAAATTTATTTTCTGTGCATTGTTTTATTCAAAATAGTTTTCAAACATGATAAAGTATTTTGAAGAACAATGTGTTAATGAATGAACAATTTGTTTACTAAGTATTTTACTCAAGAAGTTAAAGAAACAGATTGCAGGAATCACATTGTGTACATTGTTTCCTGTCCTGTAATGCAGCAAGATTACGTAATAATATTACAAACCAGCCATGACACAAAATACCAAATTGTCCTTGTATTATATAACTGAATTCACATCAGGTGTTAGCTAAATATTTATGTTCTGTGCTTGAGATTCCTAACAGTGTGTTACTGAATAACTCAAAGTGACTGCACAGTATATTAAGAAACCTCATTATCTGATGCCAAGTATGGAAATGGCACCAACAATATACTATTTGCATACGTTTTCTTCCACAGTCATTCTATTTCTAGGTGCTGATTAGGTAACCCAAAACAGCTCTGTACATTTTAATCCATCAATCTGTCAGTTTTTTTCTTTCCATGTTTCTAGATATCTGTTGTCATTCAGTAGTTGGTTTCTGGCATCTTTTAAATGCAGTGCCTTTATGTGGAAGTATTTCTCAATGTCTGTCTTTTGTGTGTGAGTATATGGTATTTTCAGCAGCCTTCTATTGGCTTCAAATCAAAATAAGTATAAGAAACAGATTTAAAATATTTTTTAATTAACTTTCATCTTTAACTTCTAAAACTTAAAACACCAAACACTTCATAAGTTGTTATCTTTTCAAGTGTTTTCAGTGTTTTAAAGATCCCTCTGTTCTACAGCCCACACAGCACTATAGGGCCCATTTATCAAACTCCGGATGCAGGCTCGCCAGAAACACCAGTTATGAAACAGCGAGGTCTGTCGGACCTGATCCGCACTGTCGGATCAGGTCTGACAGACCTTTGTTAAATAGGGGCCTAAGTCTGTCTGTAAATATGTTTAATAATATGAGAATGAAGACAGTGCATACATTTTTGTCCTGTGCATTAACAGTGAGTGCCTATGATGTCACCCAGGTATTAATAACAGTCATCTTTACTGAACATTTAATTGCTTTGGACACTCATACTTCAACCATTGATTACATTAAATGAAAATTGTAAATCTTAAAATATAAAACAGTGACATTTATATGCTCAGCCGTATTGTTTTTTTTTTCATAATCAGTGGTCTAAATTTAAACGTGCAGAAAACTCTCCATATGTATTGTATTGGTAAGATTTACAGATGTGCAGACAAATGAGTATATAGGGTATGGAACAACACTACACAGTATATCTTGTAGATTAGCTGTTTTAGAGCTATGGGAATGCCAAGCAAGATATATATCCAAGGTTCCCATAGAAACACACTTCTTAGGTGCTATTCATGTCATTTAAAGGGACAGGAAACCCAACAATTTTATTTCATGATTCAGACAATTTTAAACGACTTTCCAATTTACTTTTATGATCTACTTTCTTTGATCTTTTTATCCTTTGTTAAAAAGCATACTTAGGTAGGCTGAGGAGCTGGAAACTAGCTGGTGATTGGTGGCTGCACATATATACCTCCAGTAATTGGCATACTGATGTGTTCAGCTAGCTCCCAGTAGTGCATTGCTGCTCCTTTAATAAAGGATACCAAGAAAATTAAGCAAACTTGATAATAAAAGTAAATTATAAAGTTGTTTAAAATTGTTTGCTGAACCATGAAAGAAAAATGTTGGGTTTCATGTCCCTTTTATTATTTTATATTGCTATTAATTTAATTATTCAACAGCTACTTAGGCAATATAGAGCATTAGGTTTATGGAAATATATATATATATATATATAGTTAATGGTTTAGATTAGTGAGTTTTCCGTTGTGCCTCTTTTTAAAGACAAGATCATGTTTGCAATTAATTGAGCACTGTTTCACCTATCTTGTCCAGCATTTTGTTAGCGGCCTTATAAACATCTATAGTTGGGTGAGGTTTCCAATATACGATTTCTTACAAACCAAGGGCCCGATCCGATATGCAGCGTCGCCCGCAAAAGCCGGCGACGCTAAATTTTGCGCTGGTTTGGTATCCTATATACGGCGTAACCTAGAAGTTACGCTCGTATATTTCTGCCTTCGGCAGTAGTTTTTTGGGCCATAGACAGGTATACCAAACCAGCGCAGTTTAGTATCCAATATACAGCGTAAGGACTTACGTGGCGAAAATGGAGAAATCTTACTCCCTTTTCACCTCGCCACAAATTGCAGGCGTAGTAAGCCTTACGCTGTCTATTGGAGCCCCGTAACTCCCTAAACTACCTGCAAAATAAAACCTAACACCTAACGCATGCTCAATGTCTATCTACATGTTAACCGCGATCCCCCGCCGCAATCCCTAATAAAGTATTTAACCCCTAAACCACCACTCCCGGACCCCGCCGCCACCTACATTAAATGTATAACCCCCTAATGTGAGCCCCTACACCGCCGCCATCTACATTACCTACCCCCTAATGTGAGTCCCTTACACCGTCGCCACCGACATTACCTACCCCCTAATGTGAGCCCCTTACACCGCCGCCATCTACATTACCTACCCCCTAATGTGAGCCCCTTACACCGCCGCCATCTACATTACCTACCCCCTAATGTGAGCCCCTTACACTGCCGCCACCTACATTAACTACCCCCTAATGTGAGCTCCTACCCCGCCGCCAGCTATATTAAAATTATTAACCCCTAATCTAATCCCACTATACCGCCGCCACCTATATTAAATTATTAACCCCTAATCTAATCCCACTATACCGCCACCACCTATATTAAATTATTAACCCCTAATCTAATCCCACTATACCGCCGCCACCTATATTAAATTATTTAACCCCTAAAATACTAAACTATCCCTACCACTAAACCTAAGTCTAACCCTACAAATAGCCCTGAAAATGGCTTTTTGCGTGGCATTACCCCAAAGTAAACAGCTCTATTGCCAGCCCTTAAAAGGGCTTTTTGCGGGCCATTGCCCTAAAGTAATCAGCTCTTTTACCAGCCCTTAAAAGGGCTTTTGGCGGGGCTTTGTCACAAAGTAATCAGCTCTTTTGCATCTAATCTAAATCCCCCTACACCGCCGCCACGTAAAATAAATGTATTACCCCCTAATTTAATCCCCCTACACCGCCGCCACCTATATTAAATACATTACCCCCTAATCTAATCCCACTATACCGCCGCCACCTATATTAACTATATTAACCCTAATTATATTAGGGTTAATATAGTTAATATAGTTATTATATTATATATATATATATAAAGTATAATAACCCTATCTAACTCTAACACCCCTAACTAAATTCTTATTAAAATAAATCTAATTAATATTAATATTATTAATTAAAATATTCCTATTTAAATCTAAATACTTACCTATAAAATAAACCCTAAGATAGCTACAATATAATTAATAATTACATTGTAGCTATTTTAGGGATTATATTTATTTTACAGGTAACTTGGTATTTATTTTAACTAGGTACAATAGCTATTAAATAGTTAATAACTATTTAATAGCTACCTTGTTAAAATAATTACCAATTTACCTGTAAAATAAATCCTAACTTAAGTTACAAATACACCTACACTATCATCAAATTAAATAAACTACAAATCTCTAAACTAAAATACAATTAAATACACTAAACTAAATTACAAAAACAAACAAACACTAAATTACAAAAAATAAAAAAAAATTATAAGAATTTTAAGCTAATTTCACCTATTCTAAGCCCCCTAATAAAATAATAAATCCCCCCAAAATAAAAAAATGCCCTACCCTATTCTAAATTAAAAATTAACCAGCTCTTTTACCAGCCCTTAAAATGGCTTTTTGCGGGGCATGCCCCAAAGTAAACAGCTCTTTTGCCTGTAAAAAAAACACAATACCACCCCCAACATTACAACCCACCACCCACATACCCCTACTCTAAATCCACCCAACCCCCCCTTAAAAAAACCTAACACTAAGCCCCAGAAGAGCTCCCTACCTTGAGTCGTCTTCACCCAGCCGGGCCGAACTCTTCATCCAATCCGGGCAATGTCTTCATCCAAGCGGCAAAGAAGAAGTCTTCCATCCGGCGATGTCTTCATCCAAGCGGCAAAGAAGAAGTCTTCCATCCGGCGATGTCTTCATCCAAGCGGCAAAGAAGAAGTCTTCCATCCAGTGATGTCTTCATCCAAGCGGCAAAGAAGAAGTCTTCCATCCCGGCGATGTCTTCATCCAAGTGGAAAAGAAGAGGTCCTCCATCAGGGCGAAGTTTTCCTCCAAGCGGCATCTTCAATCTACTTTCTTCAGCCCTCCTATGCGGAACATCCAGCAGGCCCGACGACTGAACGACGAATGAAGTTTCCTTTAAATGACGTCATCCAAGATGGCGTCCGCCGAATTCCGATTGGCTGATAGGATTTTATCAGCTAATCGGAATTAAGGTAAGAAAATCTGATTGGCTGATTCAATCAGCCAATCAGATTCAAGTTCAATCCGATTGGCTGATTGGAGGACCTCTTCTTTGCCGCTTGGATGAAGACATCGCCGGGATGGAAGACTTCTTCTTTGCCGCTTGGATGAAGGCATCGCCGGATGGAAGACTTCTTCTTTGCTGCTTAGATGATGACATCGCCCGGATTGGATGAAGAGTTTGGCCCGGCTGGGTGAAGACGACTCAAGGTAGGGAGCTCTTCTGGGGCTTAGTGTTAGGTTTTTTTAAGGGGGGTTTGGGTGGGTTTAGAGTAGGGGTATGTGGGTGGTGGGTTGTAATGTTAAGGGGTGGTATTGTCATTTCTCTTGTTAAGTGTATCCAGTCCACGGATCATCCATTACTTATGGGATACATTCTCCTTCCCAACAGGAAGCTGCAAGAGTCCACCCACAGCAAAGCTGCTATATAGCTCCTCCCCTAACTGCCATTACCAGTCATTCTCTTGCAAGTCTCAACATAGATAGGAGGTCGTGAGAGTCTGTGGTTTTTTATACTTAGTTTATTTCTTCAATCAAAAGTTTGTTATTTTTAAATGGCACCGGAGTGTGCTGTTTATCTCAGGCAGTATTTGGAAGAAGAATCTGCCTGCGTTTTTTCTATGATCTTAGCAGACGTAACTAAGATCCAGTTGCTGTTCTCACACATTCTGAGGAGTAAGGTACTTCAGAGGGGGAATGGCGTGCAGGTTTTCCTGCAAATAAGGTATGTGCAGTAAAATATTTTTCTAAGGAATGGAATTGACTAAGAAAATACTGCTGATACCGAAGTAATGTAAGTACAGCCTTTAAATGCAGTGAAAGCGACTGGTACCAGGCTGATTGATAGAGATATATGCTAAGGTATGTGCAGTAATATATTTTTCTAAGGAATGGAATTGACTAAGAAAATACTGCTGATACCGAAGTAATGTAAGTAAAGCCTTAAATGCAGTGATAGCGACTGGATCAGGCTTATTAATAGACATACATACTCTTATAAGAATGTGTTTTAAAACGTTTGCTGGCATGTTTAATCGTTTTTTAACATATGTTTGGTGATAAAACTTATTGGGGCCTAATTTTTCCACATGGCTGGCTTAAATTTTGCATAGAAACAGTTATAGGGAAGGTAATCCACAGCTCAGCTGTGGCAGTTTTGTTGTGTCTGTTTAAAAAAATGTCGTTTTTTTTTTTTTTTTTTTTTTTTTTTTTTTTTTATCTGTTTTTTGCATTAAGGGGTTAATCATCCATTTGCAAGTGGGTGCAATGCTCTGTTAACTTATTACATGTACTGTAAAAATTTCGTTTGATTTACTGCCTTTTTTCACTGTTTTTCAAATTTTGACAAAATTTGTTTCTCTTAAAGGCACAGTAACGTTTGTTATATTTGCTTGTTAACTTGATTTAAAGTGTTTTCCAAGCTTACTAGTCTCTTTATTAGTTCTAACATGTCTAACATAGAGGAGGCTCTGTGTTTATTATGTTTAAAGCCATGGTGGAACCCCATTTTAGAATGTGTACCAGATGTACTGATTTCATGTTAAACAATAAAGATAATTTTTTGTATTTAAAAACATTATCACCAGAGGATTCTGTCGAGGTGGAAGTTATGCCGACTAACTCTCCCCACGTGTCAGACCCTTTGACTCCCGCTTTAGGGACTCACGCTCAAATGGCGCCAAGTACATCAAGGGCACCCATAGCGTTTATTTTACCAGAGGATTCTGTCGAGGGGGAAGTTATGCCGACTAACTCTCCCCACGTGTCAGACCCTTTGACTCCCGCTCCAGGGACTCACGCTCAAATGGCGCCAAGTATATCAATGGCGCCCATAGCGTTTATTTTACAAGACATGGCAAAGGTTGTGTATAATACACTGGCAGCAGTATTAGTCAGACTACCTGAAATTAAAGGAAAGCAAAACAGCTCTGGGGGTAGATACAGAGCATACAGACGCTTTAAGAACCATGTCTGATACTACCTCACAATATGCTTAGTCTGTGGGTGATATTTGTGACTCAGGGAAGATGATTTAACCTGATTCTGATATTTCTACATTTAAAATTTATGCTTGAGAACCTCCACTTGTTGCTCAGGGAGGCTTTAGCTGCTCTGAATGAATGTGTACAATCGCAGTGCCAGAGAAATTGTGTAGACTGGATAAATAATATGCAGTGCCGGTGTGTACTTATGTTTTTCCAATACCTAAAGAGGTTTACTAAAATTTTTCATAAGGAATGGGATAGACCAGGTGTGCCGTTCTCTTCCCCTCCTATTTTTTAGAAGAATGTTTTCTAATAGTTGCCACCACACGGGACTTATGGCAGACAGTTCCTAAGGTGGAGAGAAGAGTTTCTACTCTAGCTAAGCGTACCACTACCTCTGGCGAGGACTGTTGTGCTTTTTTAGATCCAATGGATAAAAAATGTTTATTCAACAAGGTTTTATCCTGCAGCCCCTTGCACGCATTGCTCCTGTCACTGCTGCTGCGGCGTTCTGGTTTGAGTCTCTTGATGAGGCTTTACAGGCTCCATTGGATGAATATATTTGACAAGCTTAGAGCACTTAAGCTAGCCAATTCTGTTTTTTACTATACTGGCGCGCAGAGCGCTATGGCTTATATCATGGTCAGCTGTCGTGACTTTACTAAATAAGCTACTTAACTTCCCTTCAAGGGGCAGACCCTATTCAGGCCTAGTTTGAAGGAGATTATTACTTATATCACTGGAGGAAAAGATCATGCCCTTCCTCAGGACAGGTCCAAATCAAGGGACAAAAAAGGCCTAATTTTCGTGCCTTTCGAAAATTCAAGGCAGGTGTGGCATCAACTTCCTCTAAGGCAAAATAAGAGGGAACTTTTGCTCAGTCCAAGGCGGTCTGGAGACAACCGGACCTGGAACAAAGATAAGCAGGTCAAGGAGCCTGCTGCTGCCTCTAAAACAGCATGAGGAACGGACCCCTATCTGGTAACGGATCCTATAGGGGGCAGACTTCATTCTTCGCCCAGGCGTGGGCAAGAGATGCCCAGGATCCCTGGGCATTGGAAATTATACCCCAGAGATATCTTCTGGATTTCAAAGCTTTCCCCCCCAAAAAAGGGGAGTTTTTGCCTTTCACATTTATCTGCAAACCAGATAAAGAAAGAGACATTCTTGCATTGTGTACGTGACCCATTCAGTTCCAATAGAGGAACAGGGACACAGTTTTCCTCAAATCGGTTTGTGGTTCCCAAGGAAAGGAAACCTTCAGACCTATTTTGGATCTAAAAGATCTTAAACAAATTCTTTAGAATTCTATCATTTAAGATGGAAACTATTCGTACCATCTTAACTATGATCCAGGAGAGTCAATAGAGGACTACAATGGATTTGAAGGATGCTTATCCTCACATTACGATGCATAAAGATCACCATCGGTTTTTCAGGTTTGCCTTTCTAGACAGGCATTACCAGTTTGTAGCTCTTTCCTTTGGGTTAACTACAGCCCCTAGAATCTTTATGGAGGTTCTGGGGTCACTTTGGCGGTCCTTAGGCCGCGGGGCATAGAAGTGGCCCCTTATTTAGACGACATCCTGATACAGGCGTCAAACATCCAAGTTGCCAAGTCTCATACGGACGTAGTACTGGCATTTCTGAGATCGCATGGGTGGAAAGTGAACAAGGAAAGAGTTCTCTATCCCCAATATCAAGGGTTCCCCTCCTAGGGATTCTGATAGATTTTGTAGAAATTAAAATTTACCTGACGGAGTCCAGGTTGTCAAAGTTTCTAAATTTCTGCCGTGTTCTTCATTCCATCCGCGCCCTTTGGTGGCTCAGTACATGAATGTAATCGGCTTAATGGTAGCGGCAAGAGACATAGTACCGTTTGTACGCCTACATTTCAGACCACTGCAACTATGCATGCTCAGCCAGAGGAACGGGGATTACACAGATTTGTTCTCCTGTTAAATCCGGACCAAGAAACCAGAGATTCTCTTCTCTGGTGACTATCTCGGGTCCATCTGTCCAAGGGTATGACCTTCCGCAGGTCAGATGGGACAATTGTTACAACAGATGCCAGCCTTTTAGGTTGGGATACAGTCTGGAACTCCCTGAAGGCTCAGGGATAGTGGACTCAGGAGGAGACCCTCCTTCTAATGAATATTCTGGAACTGGGAGCGATATTCCATGCTCTTCAGACTTGGCCTCAGTTAGCAACTCTGAGGTACATCATATTTCAGTCGGACAATATCACGACTGTGGCTTACATCAACCATCAAGGGGGAACAGAAGTTCCCTAGCAATGTTAGAAGTCTTAAAATAATTCACTGGACAGAGACTCACTATCCCTATCCCAGGTGTTGAGAACTGGGAGGCAGATTTTCTAAGTCGTCAGACTTTTCATCCGGGGGAGTGGGAATTCCCTCCGGAGGGGTTTGCACAAGATCAAGCAGGAGAGTGCTTTGGTGCTTTTGACAGCGCCTGCGTGGCCACGCAGGACCTGGTATGCAGATCTGGTGGACATGTCATCCTTTCCACCACGGTCTCTGCTTCTGAGACAGGACCCTCTACCTCAGGGTCTTTTCAACCATCTAAATATAACTAATCTGAGATGGACTGCCTGGAGACAGAACGCTTGATGTTATCAAAGCATGGCTTCTCCGAGTCAGTAATTGATACCTTAATACAGGCATAAAAGCCTGTCTCTAGGAACATTTAACATAAGATATGGTGTAAATATCTTATTGTTATGAATCCAAGGGTTACTCATGGAGTAAAGTCTGGATTCCCAGGATATTATCTTTTCTCCAAGATGATTTTGAGAAAAGGGTTGTCAGCTAGTTCTTTAAAAGGACAGATTTCTACTCTGTCTATTCTTTTGCACAAGCGTCTGGCAGGTATTCTAGACGTTCAGGCATTTGGTCAGGCTTTGGTTAGAACCAAGCCTGTGGTTAAAAATGTTGCTCCGCCATGGAGCTTAAAGCTGGTTCTTAAGGTTCTTCAAGGAGTTCCATTTGAACCTTTTCATTCCATAGATATCAAACTTCTATCTTGGAAAGTTCCTTTTTGGTAGCTATTTCCTCGGCTCATAGAGTCTCCGAGTTATCTGCGTTGCAATGTGATTCTCCTTATCTGGTTCTCCGTACGGATAAGGTAGTCCTGTGTACCAACCTGGGTTTTTACCTAAGGTGGTATCTAACAAGAATATCACTCAAGAGATTGTTGTTCCATTCTTGTATCCTAATCCTTCTTCAAAGAAGGAACGTCTATTACACAATTTGGACGTGGTTCGTGTTTTAAAGTTTTACTTACAAGCTACTACAGATTTTCATCAAACATTCACCTTGTTTGTTGTCTATTCTGGACAGAGGAGAGGTCAAAGGACTTCAGCAACCTCTC
Organism: Bombina bombina; assembly: GCF_027579735.1. Taxonomy (NCBI): domain Eukaryota; kingdom Metazoa; phylum Chordata; class Amphibia; order Anura; family Bombinatoridae; genus Bombina; species Bombina bombina. The sequence goes on along the minus strand of NC_069501.1, from coordinate 952,676,457 downwards.
TGTCTTTTTGGTTAAAAAGCATAATTCATTTAGCTTATGAGACTGCTGGACAGCAGCCTCCTGAAGGGATTACAGCTCATTCTACTAGAGCTGTGGTTTTCACTTGGGCCTTTTTTAAATGTGGCTTCTGTTGAACAGATTACAAGACGGAGTCTTGGTCTGCGTTTCATACTTTTTCAAATTTAACAAATTTGATACCTTGCTTCTTCGGAGGCTATTTTTGGGAGAAAGGGTTTTTTACAGGCAGTGGTAACTTCCGTGTAAGTACCTGCCTTGTCCCTCCCATCATCCGTGTACTTTAGCTTTGGTATTGGTATCCCATAAGTAATGGATGATCCGTGGACTGGATACACTTAACAAGAGAAAACATAATTTATGCTTACCTGATAAATTTATTTCTCTTGTAGTGTATCCAGTCCACGGCCCGCCCTGTCACTTTAAGGCAGGTAATTTTTCCATTAAACTACAGTCACCACTGCACCCTATGGTTTTCCTTTCTCTGCATGTTTTCGGTCGAATGACTGGTAATGGCAGTTAGGGGAGGAGCTATATAGCAGCTTTGCTGTGGGTGGACTCTTGCAGCTTCCTGTTGGGAAGGAGAATGTATCCCATAAGTAATGGATGATCCGTGGACTGGATACACTACAAGAGAAATAAATTTATCAGGTAAGCATAAATTATGTTTTTTTTTACAGGCAAAAGAGCTGTTTACTTTGGGGCATGCCCCGCAAAAAGCCCTTTTAAGGGCTGGTGAAAGAGCTGGTTAATTTTTAATTTAGAATAGGGTAGGGCATTTTTTTATTTTGGGGGGCTTTATTATTTTATTAGGGGGCTTAGAATAGGTGTAATTAGCTTAGAATTCTTGTAATCTTTTTTTATTTTTTGTAATTTAGTGTTTGTTTGTTTTTGTAATTTAGTTTAGTGTATTTAATTGTATTTTAGTTTAGAGATTTGTAGTTTATTTAATTTATTGATAGTGTAGGTGTATTTGTAACTTAGGTTAGGATTTATTTTACAGGTAAATTTGTAATTATTTTAACAAGGTAGCTATTAAATAGTTATTAACTATTTAATAGCTATTGTACCTAGTAAAAATAAATACCAAGTTACCTGTAAAATAAATATAAACCCTAAAATAGCTACAATGTAATTATTATCTTAGAGTTTATTTTATAGTTAAGTATTTAGATTAAAATAGGAATATTTTAATTAATAATATTAATATTAATTAGATTTATTTTTAATAAGAATTTAGTTAGGGGTGTTAGAGTTAGATAGGGTTATTATACTTAATATATATATAAAATAATAACGATATTAACTATATTAACCCTAATATAATTAGGGTTAATATAGTTAATATATATAATATAATAACTATATTAACCCTAATATAATTAGGGTTAATATAGTTAATATAGGTGGCGGCGGTATAGTGGGATTAGATTAGGGGGTAATGTATTTAATATAGGTGGCGGCGGTGTAGGGGGATTAGATTAGGGGTTAATACATTTATTATAGGTGGCGGCGGTGTAGGAGGATTTAGTTTAGATGCAAAAGAGCTGATTACTTTGTGACAAAGCACCGCCAAAAGCCCTTTTAAGGGCTGGTAACAGAGCTGATTACTTTAGGGCAATAGCCCGCAAAAAGCCCTTTTAGGGGCTGGCAATAGAGCTGTTTACTTTGGGGTAATGCCACGCAAAAAGCCCTTTTCAGGGCTATTTGTAGGGTTAGACTTAGGTTTAGTGGTAGGGATAGTTTAGTATTTTAAGGGTTAAATAATTTAATATAGGTGGCAGCGGTATAGGGGGATTAGATTAGGGGTTAATTAATTTAATATAGCTGGCGGCAGTATAGGGGGATAAGATTAGGGGTTAATAATTTTAATATAGCTGGCGGCGGGGTAGGAGCTCACATTAGGGGGTAGTTAATGTAGGTGGCGGCAGTGTAAGGGGCTCACATTAGGGGGTAGTTAATGTAGGTGGCGGCGGGGTAGGAGCTCACATTAGGGGGTAGTTAATGTAGGTGGCGGCGGGGTAGGAGCTCACATTAGGGGGTAGGTAATGTAGGTGGCGGCGGTGTAAGGGGCTCACATTAGGGGGTAGTTAATGTAGGTGGAGGCGGGGTCCGGCAGTGGCGGTTTAGGGGTTAATAACTTTATTAGGTGCGGCGGGGTCCGAGAGCGGAGGTTTAGGGGTTAATAAATTTTTTATTATTAGGAGAGTGAGGGGGGATTGCGGATAGAGGGATATATGTGTCGGGCTATGTTTGGGAGGTGTGTTAGACAGTACGGGAGATTTTATAACTTAGTCAGGTTTTGTAGGCACCGGCAGTTTCTAAAGTGCTGTAAGTCACTGGCGACTCCAGAAATTTGTACTTACGCAGATTTCTGGACATCGCTGGTTTATCCGACTAACGGCACTTTAGCATCTGACGGCGCCGTATATGTGATAGCTCGAGTTGCGAGCTGAAACTACGGGCGGCGGGGGTTCCCTCACTTGCGCCGCAAACTACGATCTATATCGGATCGTGCCCCAAATGCTAGCAACATAGAAAGATAATCCTAAACAGCTGCATCACTGGAGACTCTCTTGCAAAACGTTTTTTTTGGAAATGTCTATAATAGTAAAATATTTTCATGTCTGTTTTGTTGTGGTAAAGTAGGTTCTCAGAATAGAACAAATGGTGTCTCCAGGGTCTGGCGTGGGTGTTCTGAGGTGTTCTATAGGTGTGAGTCGAATTATTTACCTATATCTCAGCCCACCATGCAAAAAGTAAAGCATCTCATCTTGCTAAACAAGATTGTCTTGTTTTTATTTTATTGTTTTTATTTTATTTTATTCTCTTTAATGGTTTTCAAATTTTCTTTTGTGCATAAGTCGGAATGGTCTATTTTATAGGGTTTTTTTTATTTTATTTTCAGCTACTTTGTTCTCTAATGTTTGAAGGTGTTTTTGTGATGCTGTTATCCTTCACAGCAGAGCTTTCACTATGCGCTGAGAGGTGAACTGTTACAACATAGAATACGATCGGGTTGATTTCACATGATCTCTGTCCGCCTCCTTCATAACGGGTGTTTCTGGCGAGTGTGAAGGCTCGCCAGAAACACGGTCCTTCAAGCTCCATACAGAGCTTGATAAATGGGCCCCTGACTCTCAATTCATGGATGTGACAAGGGGCGGGTACAAGTCTTTATGAATTCAGCATTTTTTGTGTTGTGATGTTGTGGAAATGTTTTTGTGGAAATGTTTTTGTTGTTTTTGTTGTTTTTGTTGCGAGATATTAATTTCACCAACGGGTTTTATTGAATCTAGGCCAATAAATAAATGTGGAGGAAATAGTATGTTGTTTTACACATTGTGGCGATTCTCTTTATGGTATCAAAGTTTTATTTTGAAGAGGACTCTGTTAAAAGAAAAAAAAAAAGTTATATAACTTGGGAATAATGGTGCCCTGTTGGAGAAACAAATAAAACATATTACTAAAAAAAAGAATAAAGACTATGTTTAGTTGGTACATTAAATTTCCCATTATAAAAAAAAAATGGTATATACAGAAATTACAAATTAACCTTTGGCAACATTAGCAAACCAGAAATGAGGATATTTTTGTGTTACTTATCATCTGAATATAAATGCTGCAAAGTGTATAACGTATATTAATCTGGTTGTATAACGTATATTAATCTGGTTGTATAACGTATATTAATCTGGTTGTATAACGTATATTAATCTGGTTGTATAACGTATATTAATCTGGTTGTATAATGTATATTAATCTGGTTGTTAGCGCGTGACTTGATATTACAAGTCCATGGTAAAGCATGTTTACCAGAAAAGGGTTAGCGTGGCAAGCACAAACTATACTTTTAATCGAGATCGTGAAAACACTATCTTGCATGTATATTAGTGAAAGCCGAAACTGCGCTAGAATATTTAGCATGGCTTAAGTAAACTGTAAGGGTTAAAAAAAAGTTGCACAAAACACATTAAAAACACATTAAAATAAAGTATTAAACACATACAGTATATACACTTTATAATAAAAATATATAATTTTAATATTAAGAAAAAGGTCTATATATGTGTGTGTATTAATGTGTTTATTTGTGTAAATATGCATGTGCACGCTTATGTACAAATGTACAGTATATGCAATTTTTAACCCTTCCCATTCAAATACCCTGAAACATGCAATATCATTTTTATTAAATTGTAATGTGTTTTCATGTGTTTGTAATGAAAACACTTAAAATTCCTATATTCTTCACATAGACATTATGGGGCATATTTAACAATGTGCGAGTGGCCATGATACGAAGTAGCGTATCATGTCTGCTGCACATCACTGCCCATCGATAAATGTCAACAGCATACGCTGTCAGCATTTATCATTGCAAGAACTGCTGGTGCAATGCCGCCCCCTGCAGAATCGCGGCCAATTGGCTGTTAGCAGGGGGTGTCAATCTTAGAGCTTGATAAATATGCCCCTATTTCTTTTTATTTATAGATATTTCTATATATCTGTATATACAATATATATCTATATGTGTATATATTCCTATAGAGATATAGGTATAAATATATATTACAAAAAATAATGGCAGAATTATTGGCACCCTTTTAGTATATACATTGTACTACCTCCCTTTGCCAAGATAGTTCTGAGTCTTCTCCTATAATTCTGATGTGGTTGGAGAATACATAGCAAGGGATCTGAGACTATTTCTCCAAGCAGAATCTCTCCAGATCCTTCAAGTTTTGAGGTTGATGCTGGTGGACTCTCCGCTTCAGTTCACCAAACAGGTTTTGTATGGGGGTTCAAGTCAGGGGACTGGGATGGCCATGACAGGACCTTGATTTTGTTGTCAGTAAACCATTTTTGTGTTGATTTTAATGTATGTTTTGGATCATTGTCCTGCTGGAAGATCCAAACACGGCCCATTTTAAGCTTTCTGGCAGAGGTGTTCATTTAATATCTGTTGATATTTGATAGAGTCCATGAGGCCATGTATCTTAAAAAAATGTCCAGGACCTCTGGCAGAAAAACAGCAGACCCAAAATATTAATGAGCCAAAAGAATATTTAACCGTGGGCATAAGGTACTTTTCCATATGACTACCTCTGTGTGTGCGCCAAAACCCACCTCTGGTGTTTATTGCCAAAAAGCTCTGTTTTTGTTTCATCTGACCATTTGATGTTCCAGTAGTGTTTGGCAAATTGATGAAACTTGAGTTTGCTTATGGATGATAGTGGAGGGTTTTTTCTTGAAACCCTACCAAACAACTTGTGGTGATGTAGGTGACATTGGATTGTAGTTTTTGAGACTTTCTGATCCCAAGACACGATTAACTTCTGCAATTCTCCAGCTGTGATCCTTGGAGATATTTTGGCCACTCAAACCATCATCTTCCAGGTTGATTCATAACATTTCCAGTTGAATGGACCTTCTTAATTATTGCCCTGATGGTGGAAATGGGCATATTCAATGCTTTTTCTTTTTTCTTATAGTTACTTCCCATTTTGTGATGTTCAACAACCTTTTGCCGCACATCACAACTATATTCCTTTGTCTTACCCATTGTGATGAATGACTAAGGGAATTTGGCCTAAGTGTTACCTTATATTTATACCCCTGGGAAACAGGAAGTCATGGTTGAACAATTTCCTGTTCCTAGTCATCCAGATGTACTAAATGTCAACGGGAATCTACTTCAAATATATTTTTCTCATATGAATTCATAGGGGTGCTAATAATTGTGCAACACATATATTTAAAGGGACAGTCAAGTCCCAAAAAAACTTTCATGATTCAATCAGGGAATGCAATTTTAAACAACTTTCAAATTTACTTTTATCACTAATTTTGCATAGTTCTCTTGGTATTCTTAGTTGAAAGCTAAACCTAGGAGGTTCATATGCTTATTTCTTAGACCTTGAAGACCGCCTCTAATCTAAATGCATTTTGACAGTGTTTACCACTAGAGGGCATTAGTTCATGTGTTTCATATAGATAACATTGAGCTCATGCATGTGAATTTACAGTGGAGTGAGCACTGATTGGCTAAAATGCAAGCCTGTCAAAAGAACTGATATAAGGGGGGCAGTCTGCTGAGGCTTAGATACAAGGTAATTACAGAGGTAAAATGTGTATTATTATAACTGTGTTGGTTATGGGAAACTGGGGAATGGGTAATTAAGGGATTATCTATCTTTTAAAACAACAAAAATTCTGGTGTTGACTGTCCCTTTAACAAAGATTTTTTATTTATTTTTTGGATAAACCTGTGTTGTGTTTGCAATTGTTTGATATACACGGGGGCAGAGTATTTTTGTATATATTTTTAACAAAAGATCAAAAGGTTAAACAATAAAGACAATTTTTCACAGCCTTTCTTCCTCATATTTATTGAGGGTGCCAATAGTAGTGAAGGGCACTGTATATTTATATGTATATGTATATATATATATATATATATATATATATATATATATATATATATATATATATATATATATATACACACTCACCCACCGGCCACTTTATAAGGTACACCTTGCTAGTACTGGGTAGGACCCCTTTTTGCCTTCAGAACTGCCTTAATTCTTTGTGACATAGATTCAACAAGGTGTTGGAAACATTCCTCAGAAATTTTGGTCCATATTGACATGATAGCATCTCGCAGTTGCGGCAGATTTGTCGGCTGCACATCTATGATGCAAGTCTCCCGTTTCACCACATCCCAAAGGTTCTCTATTGAATTGAGTTGTCCGGTGAACTCTCTCCAGGTATATATGACAGGAACAACTGCAAAGGAGTGTGTTTCACTCTGATGTGTGCTCTATAAATATAAGAGACAATCCCCACATAGCATAATAATGTATGAATAAAAATATTTTGCTAATAGGTGGATAAATTACACTCACTTGTGGTCTAGGACTATAATGTAGTGCAGACTAGGCAGGCCAGAGCCTCTGAGCTGTCTGACAAGCTCTCCTCCACGATCAAGTGAAACCAGGTGTACAACCAGGTGTATGGTGTATCTTTCAGCTTGCTTGCAGAGTTCAGCAACGTGTTTCTCAGTAATGTTACTGTTTCCTCAGGCTGATCAGCCTGAGGAAACAGTAACATTACTGAGAAACGTGTCGCTGTATTTTATCTATGTGTTTAATAAACACTTGGTTTTAAGTTTTCCAAAGTTACTTGCTATTTTGATCCACTTTTTTTATTCTCAATAACAAACCTTTTTTGTGGTTGTTAACCGCACCCTGAACTCTGCAAGCAAGCTGAAAGATACACCATACACCTGGTCGGTTATACATCTGGTTTCACTTGATCGGGGAGGAGAGCTTGTCAGACAGCTCAGAGGATCCGGTCTGCTTAGTTTGCACTACATTACAGTGTTTGAATACGTTTGAGTGTATTTGATTCAATTACAGTGCTGTAATACATGTGAGTGTATTTGATTCAAAATTGTATATCTAGCATATATTTGCAGAATCACGCTATGTTGGCGCCTACTCCCTTTTCTATAGATCTGTTGTGAAGTGGATGGCCATTACCCTGAGGAGAGCAGCCTGTTAAACTCTGTGTGTGTTTCCAAAAACACACATTTTACTGGACTTTTTATTTAACAAATATATATTCATTTTTTCTATTTTTTGCACCTTAAAGTATATTTATATAGGTTATATTTTATATATGCATTATTGTCATTTGTATTTACACATTACATATCTACATATTACTTATTGCAATTCTGAGTAACAATTTATACCAAATATTTGTTTCCCCAGTTATTGCAGATTGGTCAATCTTAAAGGGACAGTCAACACCAGAATTTTTGTTGTTTAAATAGAAAGATAATCCCTTTATTACCCATTCCCCAGTTTTGCATATCCAACACAGTTATAATAATATATGTTTTACCTCTGTAATTATCTTGTATCTAAGCCTCTGCTGACTGCCCCCTTATTTCAGTTCTTTTGACAGACATGCAGTTTAGCCAATCAGTGCTCACTCCTAGGTCACTTTACGTGCATGAGCTCAATGTTATCTATATGAAACATGTGAACTAATGCCCTCTAGTGGTCAAAATTTATTCAGATTAGAGGCAGTCTTCAAGGTCTAAAAAATTAGTATATGAACCTCCTGGGTTTATCTTTCAACTAAGAATATAAAGGGAACAAAGCAAAATTGGGGATAAAAGTAAATTGGAAAGTTGTTTAAAATTGCATGCCCTATTTAAATCATGAAAGTTTTTTTTGGACTTGACTGTCCCTTTAAAGTGATAGTGCCCCTATTTACAATTTATTGTGTTTAATAGACACTTTGTGTATCTATTCACACCAGGGGCCCGATCCGATATGCAGCGTCGCCCGCAAAAGCCGGCGACGCCAAATATTGCGCTGGTTTGGTATCCTATATACGGCGTAACATAGAAGTTACGCTCGTATATTTCTGCCTTCGGCCGTAGTTTTTTGGCCCATAGACAGGTATACCAAACCCGCGCAGTTTGGAATCCAATATACAGCGTAAGGACTTACGTGGCGAAAATGGAGAAATCTTACTCCATTTTCACCTCGCCACAAATTGCAGGTGTAGTAAGCCTTACGTTGAGTATTGTAGCCCCGTAGCTCCCTAAACTGGCTGCAAAATAAAACCTAACACCTAACGCATGCGCAATGTCTATCTACCTGTCAACCGCAATCCCCCGCCGCAATCCCTAATAAAGTGTTTAACCCCTAAACCGCCGCTCCCGGACCCCGCCGCCACCTACATTAAATGTCTAACCCCCTAATGTGATCCCCCTACACTGCCGCCACTTACATTAAAATAATTACCCCCTAATGTAATCCCCCTACACCGCCGCCATCTATATTAAAATTATAGTACACAAGAGGTTCTGTGTGTGTAGCGCTCGGTTCACTCCCAACGTGATTGCTGCAGGGGGTGGAGAAACAAATCCTCCTGTTGGCTCAATGGAGAGTGGGTGCAAATATGGAAAGTCCTGTTATGCGGCCCCAAATTAAGTCTGCCAACTTAAAAGTAAATGCAAATTGATCCAGTAGAGAGGCGCACCACAGAGACAATCACTCCAAAATAAAAGAAACTGTTAGTTTATTTCAGCACATCGTTAAAAGCATATAACAGGGCACACAGGCCCAACAGGCTCTCAGGTAAAAACACAACACAGGTGTGTCAGATAGTTACGCAGACATGTTTCGTGAGCATGCTCACTTGTTCACTGCATATGAGACTAATCTGACACACCTTTACTTATACCACAGATTTAAAGACACAGTATAGATTTTAAAGTGGTACAAGTTAACATTGGACTCTAAATAGTATACTTTTATTTCTTAATACTTTAAATAAATGGAGAGATTGATAAATCAAAAATTGTCTTATAGCTATCCTTTAACCATATAAATGGTAAAAGTTAAGACATATAGTGCTTAAGTTGCAATTATTGCATTGCAACAATTTTAAACAATTACAAGTATATAAACCTTTCATATGTATTGTTTTAATACGGTCAAGTGTTGAAAAGGCAATATTTGCAACAATATGCAGATTTATAACTATAAAGCACTATATATGTCATTAAGACTATATTGACTTTGTTTCACTTAAAATAGTACATATGGAGAAAACAACCTTTTTTTTTAAATTTTTAATTTTTAACGCTTTAAGAATGAGAAACAGATAGAGAAAATAGATATGCATATATCCTATAGATATGTGGGGAGGGCAAGTTTTTTGACAAATATGTGATCACATGCAAAGAAGAAATGCAGTTGTTTAAGTAAACAAATCAAGGTCCCTTCTCATGTTTAGACCTTGGGGGTTACTTGTCTTTAGTGAGAAGATCCAATAGACTTCTCGTTTGTTTAGTTTGTCTTCCCTGTTGCCCCCTCTTCTCCAGTGGGGTACATGATCAATCCCTTGTAAGGTTAAACTTGACATATCAGAATCATGTAGACTTTTAAAGTGTCTGGAGATAGGAGTGTCAGATTTTTCATCTTTCCCAGACCGTAAGTGTTCTAAAAACCTATCTTTGATGGGACGCTTCGTTTTACCTACATACTGACAATTGCAAATTCTGCATGTCAGGAGATAGACCACGTGAGTGGTCTTGCAATTAATGAAAAAATTTATCTTATGTTCATTCTGTGTAGTACTGGAGTGAAACGTGTCACCCTCTTGTACATGTTCACAAGTTGTGCAGTCTTTTCTTCTGCATTTGTAGAAACCTTTCTTTCCTTTTAACCAATTGGTATTGTTTTTTTTCATCATATCAGAAGGTGATAGATGATTGGCTAGGGTTTTGCCTCTCTTGGGTATGAAATTAATTCCCTGCTGTACTATTTCTTTCAGAATAGGGTCTGTGTACAAAATGGGAACACTTTCCCTTATTATATCACAGATTTTGTAATAGTCAGTACTATAGGTAGTTATGAATTTTGGTGTAGTAGACAAAGATTGCTTGTTTTCTTTCTCTCTATACTTTAGGAAATTTTCTCTGGGTATATCCTTTATACTTTCTTTGGCGGCATCTAGTATGTTATCAGTGTAGCCTCTCTGCTTTAGTCTGTTAGTGATTATTGAGCTGTTTTCCTCATATTGTTCTTCATTTGTACAGTTCCTTTTTGCCCTAATGTACTCTCCCTTTGGGATGCCCCTTAGTACATGTGTGGGATGGCAAGATTTAAATGACAGAAGAGTATTGCCTGCAGTAGGCTTTCTGTAAAGGCTAGTTTCTATTTTATTCTCAATCACATTGGCAGAGATCTTTAAGTCTAGAAAGTTGATAGTTTCTGCATTATTCTCTCCTACAAACCTAATTCCATCAGCATTATGATTCATAAATTCACAAAAGGAAACTGCTTCCGATTCACTTCCTTCAAATACAAAAAACAGGTCATCAATGTACCTATAGAAATGCTTTATCTTATTTCTGAAAGGATTTCTCTCTCCAAAGACGTGGAACAGCTCCCACCACCCCATAAAGAGGTTGGCATATGATGGGGCAAACTTTGCCCCCATAGCTGTTCCACGTCTTTGGAGAAAGAACTCATTGCCAAACATAAAAAAATTATGCGTAAGGAGATACTCTATAGCTCTTAAAATAAAGCTCTTAGTAGGCGAATCATAATTACTGTATGTATCAAGGAAAAATTCTATGGCAGTCATACCTTTATTGTTTTGTATACAGGTGTATAGAGAGGTGACATCCACCACTAAAAATCTGAAATTGGGTTCCCATCTCACTTTGTCCAGTTTATTTAGAATAGAAGTTGTATCTTGTATATAAGTTAAGAGTCCTCTGACCAGAGGTTGTAAAAAAGTGTCAATCAGATCACTCAAAGGTTCATTTAGGGAACCAATCCCTGCAATAATGGGACGTCCTGGTGGACACACAGGATCTTTGTGTATTTTTGGAAAATAATGGAAGATAGGGGCAACCGGATGAGAGGGTATGAGTGCATCTTTAGTTGAAGCACTAATTATATTATTATGTTTAGCAAACAGAACAATACCCACTAATTCATTTTTGTATAACTTCGTGGGATTAGTCTGAAGTTTGCTGTATACCTCTTTGTCATCCAGTTGCCTCTTAGCCTCCATTATGTAATCTGTTTTGTTGAGAATAACTACATTTCCTCCTTTGTCTGAGGGTCTGATGAGGATTGAATCATTTTCAGATAAACTTTTCAATGCCTGTTTTTCATTAGCTGTTAGATTAGACATATTTTTACTTTTCTTTGAATTTTTTTCACTGAGCACAGTTAGTTTTTCCTCTATTGTTTTCTGAAAAATGTCTAGCGCTTTTGGACGGGCATGTACAGGGTAAAAGGAGCTTTTCTTCTTTACATGATCACACCTCACCCCTGATTCTTTAGAAATATCATTATTGTATGTATCACCCTCCCCAATCAATTCATTTAAGTCATTTATGGTACACATTTCAGAAAAAGAAAAAAGATTATCAGAAATTTCATGTTCTGTTACTCTTTTGGTCTCAGTTTTGTTTGACTCCTGCTCACTCATCCCATAAAAGTGTTTCTGTAGAGTGAGTTTACGTACATATCGGTTCACATCTAACACAGTTTCAAATAAGTTGAAGTGTGCGGAGGGAACGTGGTCTATCTCCTGACATGCAGAATTTGCAATTGTCAGTATGTAGGTAAAACGAAGCGTCCCATCAAAGATAGGTTTTTAGAACACTTACGGTCTGGGAAAGATGAAAAATCTGACACTCCTATCTCCAGACACTTTAAAAGTCTACATGATTCTGATATGTCAAGTTTAACCTTACAAGGGATTGATCATGTACCCCACTGGAGAAGAGGGGGCAACACGGAAGACAAACTAAACAAACAAGAAGTCTATTGGATCTTCTCACTAAAGACAAGTAACCCCCAAGGTCTAAACATGAGAAGGGACCTTGATTTGTTTACTTAAACAACTGCATTTCTTCTTTGCATGTGATCACATATTTGTCAAAAAACTTGCCCTCCCCACATATCTATAGGATATATGCATATCTATTTTCTCTATCTGTTTCTCATTCTTAAAGCGTTAAAAATTAAAAATTTAAAAAAAAGGTTGTTTTCTCCATATGTACTATTTTAAGTGAAACAAAGTCAATATAGTCTTAATGACATATATAGTGCTTTATAGTTATAAATCTGCATATTGTTGCAAATATTGCCTTTTCAACACTTGACCGTATTAAAACAATACATATGAAAGGTTTATATACTTGTAATTGTTTAAAATTGTTGCAATGCAATAATTGCAACTTAAGCACTATATGTCTTAACTTTTACCATTTATATGGTTAAAGGATAGCTATAAGACAATTTTTGATTTATCAATCTCTCCATTTATTTAAAGTATTAAGAAATAAAAGTATACTATTTAGAGTCCAATGTTAACTTGTACCACTTTAAAATCTATACTGTGTCTTTAAATCTGTGGTATAAGTAAAGGTGTGTCAGATTAGTCCCATATGCAGTGAACAAGTGAGCATGCTCACGAAACATGTCTGCGTAACTATCTGACACACCTGTGTTGTGTTTTTACCTGAGAGCCTGTTGGGCCTGTGTGCCCTGTTATATGCTTTTAACGATGTGCCGAAATAAACTAACAGTTACTTTTATTTTGGAGTGATTGTCTCTGTGGTGCGCCTCTCTACTGGATCAATTTGCATTTACTTTTAAGTTGGCAGACTTAATTTGGGGCCGCATAACAGGACTTTCCATATTTGCACCCACTCTCCATTGAGCCAACAGGAGGATTTGTTTCTCCACCCCCTGCAGCAATCACGTTGGGAGTGAACCGAGCGCTACACACACAGAACCTCTTGTGTACTTTGACTGATCTCTGCTTAACTGTGTGATAGCAGCCGTCCGGAGGAAGGATTCAGCGGAATACCTGCAGAACTGAAGGCGGGTAAGAGTTTACAGCATACCATTTTGTATAGGCTGTTTTTCTCTAGCAATATCGTATTTGATGAATAAACAGGCTGATAGATAGACCTGCACGCTGACATCCATTCCAATCCGGGAATTACACTCTCTGCATTTTTGACATTTCTGAAATTTAAATAATAAAATCAGCCAATAGAATTAAAGTAGCTTTCATACGATTGGCTGATTTGAATATGAAGGCTCAAATCATCCAATAGGAATTCAAGGGACGCCATTTTTAATCCCGTACCTTGAATTCCGATTCAGTGTATGGCGGCGATCGAATGAAGAGGATCCACCACGCTCCATGGCTCCAGTCTTCAGTTCCAGCGTCGCCGATCTTCAGTTCCTGCATCGCCGGTCTTCAGTTCCAGGGAGGACGGTCTTCAGCTCCGTGGTCATCGGTCTTCAACTCCTCCGCTCCACGCCGGCTGGTTCCTGGAAGAAGAAGAGGTCGCCACCTAGAAGAAGACTTCTCTGCCTGGAACAGGACCTTCTCCACCGATCTTCAGGACAGGTAAGGAACACTTGGGGATTAGACTTAGTTTTTTTTTTTTGTTTTTTGTTTTTTTATTGAGGATTTTGCAAATGACAAAAATACATAGTACATGCTTCCAAGACAAATTAGATATAGACAAAACAAACAGGCTTAGTGCGGACACATGTATCATAATAATGCTTATACCTATCTATCCTCATTTTATATATATATATATAATTTGAGTCCCAAATATAATTTAATTGGATCACTCTTGGATCTCAAATGTGATAAGCAAAAGAAATTAGGGATTCTCTAAGATATTAAAACCTAACAAATCTAACTGCATTCTTTGAAACATAAATACACCATGAATATAACTATTTTAGGGAAAAGTGATTAAGTCCGGACAAACAATAAACATATAAAATTTCTGCTCCTATTAAACATAAATGTGGTAAGTGAAACTGGAGTCACATAACTATAGGGGGAGTTTGCTATAGGGAAGAAAGCTCTCAGCTTGATCCAGAAAATTGGATAGTAGGAACATCCCATTGGCATTACGGTCTCAATTAACCCTTTAATGTTGAATGCTTTAAAGTTAGTGCCCTCCCTGGCAGTTGTTGTTTTAATAGTGATTGAGCCCGGGCATTCAATAAACATATATAATTTCTGCTCCCATTAAACATAGATGTGGTAAGTGAAGCTGGAGTCACATAACTGTAAGGGGAGTTTGCTATAGGAGAGGGTATTCTCAGCTAGATCATACAGATTGGATAGTAGGGACATCCCATTGGCATTACAATCTCAATTAGCCCATTAATTTTTAATATTTTAAAATTAGTTCCCTGCATGTTAATTGTTATTTTATTTGATTCTCTGTGAGGATCTGGGTTGGCCTCCTGAGATATATCACCCCCGCGGCCACGGCCGCTAGCCGCGTGGAGTCAGCACCCAGGTAGTGACATAAGTAAAATGCTATCCCCACCTCGATATCCTATACAGGCCATCACGAGAGAGATCGGCCCCCACAATTAGCCCAACCTTATTGTCACATAGCAACACACTGCTGCATAAATCTACGAGAATTTTAAAAATTATAAAACATAAAGATGAACTCTTATTCTAACTGTAAACTAACAGTAAACAAAACTATACTTCAACAGTATCTTACTAAACCCCACAATTATCCATGTATGAATGAGAGTCCAGATATTTGTGGAGGAGCTGGGCATTATTGTGGTTCCAGCAAGTCACTAAAGTTATTAGCCCTTGCCCTCCCTATCAGCCGTCCATGTAACAGGATGCATCAGATCTATGCCTGGGCTGGAAGGGAGGACTGTGTGGTGATGAATAGTAAGAGTCCCAACAGTCACAAAAACAGATCTCAAGAGGGAGTCATCCACCCCCCCTGATGATATTCATAGGACGTTCTAGCACGTTTCAACAGTATTCCAAATGACAGTCTTAAATGCTGAGGCTGCTTATCCTGGTCAGGTGTTGTAGCGGTGAGAGGTAAAGGCATTCCCGGATTTGTGTGAAACTCAGCAGGGTTTAAATGCAGCCTATGTGATGCGATATCTAACAGTACTATGCTCTCTAAGGGAGCCGTGATGCCGGTGAGTGTGAGACTTTGCTGTGTCTGTGGGGTTGTCGATATAGAGTTCTGTGCCGCAGAGGAGAAGTCAGACGCTCCCTCCTCTATGAAGCACCTCATCATGTCTGGCAGTGTGCCAATGTATTGCGCTTCTGCGGGCAACAAATCAGCACTGTTAGTATGCGATGTCCCGACCGGTATCTGTAGGGACCAAGCTGTCGCATTGCCTGTATGAGCTGACCTGTATGTATCCGAAGCCGTGAAGGTTTGCTTAGGCTTATGTGTGGCCTGCGATGTAGAGAGGATTGTCGCTGTGTCCGGGCTGCAGTGTAGCTTTGTCCTCAAATGTTCCTCCCGTTCTCTACCGGTCTCACTCTCCACAGCCAAGCGGTTCATCATGTAGTCATACGGTGCCCTCTCAATTAGCCGTTTCATAAGGGATTCAAGCTGTGCAGGTAAAACAACAAGAGGTGTTGAGCTGTACTCTTCTGACTTATCCGCCATAATGACGAGTTGTTATTTCTCCGTCCCCAAGGATCTTGTAGCACAAACGTGGTATTGAGCAGTAAGTTTATAGTCCGGAAAGTGATATAATTTGAAGAGACCCAGTAAGTCTGTTAATTCAGACGGCACCGGTAACCCGGCTCTTCCCGGGGGGGAGGCGGATGCCTAAGTATAGTAGGCCGCCGCCTTAGGCCTTGTTGTTCCGTTCTGTGCCCCCGATGTCATATAAACAGCCAGGGGATGATATATAGAGCCACAGTTACCAGTACTGTGGAGAGGCTGTATTTTATAGTCTTACTTTAGCTGTTATTTAATGATAATCGGCGGATTATCAAGGATTCTACCCAAGCTAGCAGAAAATGCGTCCAGTCCTGAACGCTGCACGGACACGCCCCCCTGACTTAGGCTTTTTTTTAAGAGGGGAGAGGGTGGGTTTTAGAGTAGGGGTGTGTGAGTGGTGGGTTGTAATGGGGGAGGGGTTGTTCTTTTTTTTCACAGGTAAAAGAGCTGATTACTTTGGGGCAATGCCCCACAAAAGGCCCTTTTAAGGGCCGGTAATAGAGCTGATTACTTTTTGTAATTTAGTTTAGGGTAGGGACATTTTTGGGGGGCTTTGTTTTTTTATTAGGGGGCTTAGATTAGGTGTAATTAGCTTAAACTTCTTGTAATCTTTTTTTATTTTTTGTAATTTAGTGTTGTTTTTTTTTGTAATTTAGTTTAGTGTATTTAATTGTATTTTAGTTTAGATAATTGTAGTTTATTTAATTAATTTATTGATAGTGTAGGTGTATTTGTAACTTAGGTTAGGATTTATTTTACAGGTAAATTGGTAATTATTTTAACTAGGTAGCTATTAAATAGTTATTAACTATTTAATAGCTATTGTACCTAGTTAAAATAAATACCAAGTTACCTGTAAAATAAATATGAACCCTAAAATAGCTACAATGTAATTATTAATTATATTGTAGCTATCTTAAGGTTTATTTTATAGGTAAGTATTTAGTTTTAAATAGGAATATTTTAGTTAAAGGGATACTAACCCCAAATTTTTTATTTAGTGATTCAGATAGAGCATGCAATTTTAAGCAACTTTGTAATTTACTCCTATTATCAATTTTTCTTTGTTCTCATGTTATCTTGATTTGAAAAGCAGTAACGAAAGGTTAGGAGCCGGCCCATTTTTTGTTCAGCACCTGGGTAGCGCTTGCTAATTGGTTTGCTATATTTAGCAACAAATCAGCAAGTGCTACCCAGGTGCT